>NC_141831.1:13816663-13968805 GCF_982586985.1 Callionymus lyra
ACATGTTAACTACATTCATTACTAACACATGACCATAGTTATAGAATTTTAGCTACTTCTAATAATTGTAAGGGGGCATTATAAGGGGGGCAGGAGACCCCCATGAAAATTAAAAACGGTCAAATTTTGATGAAATGTTAACTACATTTATTACATAACATGTGAGAATATTAATATAATTTCAGCTACTTCTACTGATTGTAAGGGGGCAGTATAGGGGGCAGAATATATAGAAAAGATAAGAAAATTAAAATAGGTCCAATTTTGATGCGATTTCAACACTATGTATTACAAGCTTATCTATCTATCTATAATAAATAAGGGAGATTTACATTTACAATACTTATTTTACAGTTGTATATTAAAGAAGTCAGATAGTATAAGAAGGTATGAAGTTAATACAAAATAATTCACATATGTAACCATGTCACTGTCCTACACTATCAAAGGAATCGCAAATTTGAACCAGTTCTTAATTGGAACTTTGAAAGTATGGGCAACACTTATATATAGTTAATATAATTACTTGAGTGTTTTTTATTAATAAAACACAAGGAAATTATATTAGATTAAATCTATGTTTTATATATATATATATAGTGGGAGTAACGTGTAAGAAAACAGTCCTGCTACATATGATTTAACCATCTTTATTTATTCAGACTCAGCATCATGCCGCAATATTGCCATCTAACTTTTTTGTTTCCAGTCCAAATATTTGTAGCTGGCTGTTTTAAACATTTACGCGTTGGAAGAGCTACCTGCTTGTAACTGGTGCGCCAATAAATATCCTGCATGACAGCACTATTAACACATCCCAAGACATTTTCCTGTCAACTGCCCAAATGAGTCTCACTTTATTAGTATCTTGATGGCATACCAGGATTTCAGGAGCATCATCACAAATATGTCCAGTGGGTGTATCGTCTTCATATTTTATCTTCTCCAACAGGCAACAGTTTGGAAATTTAATATACTCAAGAATATGAAAGATCCTCTCTTGAGGGTCCATTCTCGCCATCTTTTATTGCTATGTTTATTCCAGCTCAATCGTGTCATTTTTTTTTTTTTGCATGAATTCTTTGGCTCCTAAATAGTCGGCGTTATATAACCCAAAAGTTTTCTTTTACCATCCTAACACTGTACTCTCTCAGCTCTGCAGCACTTAAAAAATGAAATTCCAAGTTGCGGTTGAACTCGCTCGTTTCAATATGTATCTCTTGGGATTGGATGCTTTACTTTTAATACAGCTTAACATCTTTGAATAATTAATCAGAAGGACTATGGTGAGCCTTCAAAAAAAAAAAAAGACTCAAAAGCTCATGTGGTGATACATATTTGGAGAAATATTACCTAAGGTGGTATCACTGAAATTATGCCGCATCTATTTTTTATTTATTTTTTTCTTATTGCTTGTTTGAAATTATCCTTAATTTGATCAATAACCTGTGAAAAAAAAGACACCGACAATGAAGATAGATCACAGGGAAATCTTTTTTAGATGTTCCCTCTGTCCTTTTGAGAGTTTTTTTTTTCAACTTCATAGTTTCAAAATTTGAATTCTTGTCTTTGTTGTGTGTTTTCCCTTGTGCTCCGCTTTTGTCTCTTCTACGTCTCTTTGAAAAATACTTGTTTCAACAAAGTAAGTATTACTGTTTCCTACGACCATATGTCCTGGAAGAGTTCTGTTCATGACAGTCAAAAAGCTTAAAAAAAAACATAAAATATTTACTGGTTTAAAAAAAACAATTGGGTTTTTAGGAGCATCTATTTTTTTCCCATATTCATTACATTCCCACTCACTGGTATTTGGTCCAGAATTTGCATCATAAGGTGGGTGGCTTGATAATGGACCATGTGTTAGCTGGCATAGGCTCAAGCTAAATGGGTCTTATTGGCCATTCGTGATTTAGCCCACCTGAACTCTTTTGGCTGGACTCTGGTTGAACTGTAAGACTGTCTTTCCTTGAAGTACACTTTAAAACCAATGTTCTTCAAAACAGTGGCTCTCAACCCCCCGGTACCGGTTTTTGATTGTTACCGGGAATGGAAAATCATTCATATAATTCCTGTTCTATTTATTATGACTCTCTTAAAGGGGTTATATTTTGAAAAAATATGTTTTTTTCATTAACCTGAGACTCTTGTCAGATCAAGGCACTTGTTCTAGTCAAAGTTAATCGAAAAATAAACCTGTAACTTGTGGAAAGATGTTTTTGAATATAATGCCCACATTAAACTGTCCACGGAGCAAAAAAGGTTGGGTGAGAATTTAAACCACATATACTCTGCCCATATTCTTTCAGTTTCTATCTTCAATGCCAACACTGTAGCGATGGGTTGATGAGGCTTCATGAAACAGTTTTGTAGGGAAGACACTTTATCATGATACTGTGTTTTTCTGTTTTTAAAAGACCACAAGATGGCACTCTCTGCTCTGTAATCTTTATAATATCTGGCTCTAATCTACTAATTTAATGAAACTTTGCTTCAATTTCTAAACTTAGAGTGCCATCTAGTGGCCTTTAAAATGAAGACACTGTATCATGGTACAGTGTCTCTTATGTTTCAAAATGATGGCGGGTTTCATTGAATTATTACGTAAGCAAATAAGTAAGTAAGAAATGTATATTTCTTATTATAAAGCAGAGAGTGCCATTAGTGGCATTTCAAAATGAAGACACTGTATCATGATACAGTGTCTCTTATGTTTCAAAATGATGGCACGTTTCATTGAATTAGTACGTAAGCAATTAAGTAAGTAAGAAATGTATATTTCTAATTATAAAGCAGTGAGTGCCATCTAGTGGCATTTTGAAAAACCACAAGATGGCACTATATGCTTTAAAAAATCGTTGGCTCGAATCTACTAATTTAATGAAAACTGACATTTTCAAAATTTGAGTCGTACTTCAAAATACAGATACTGTATCATGACACAGTGTCTTCACTACAGCACTGTTTCATGATTCCTCCTCAACCCTCAACTATTAAACTGTTCAAATGTAGTCTATTCTACAAAAACAGCTGCCTTTGGTTACCCACTAGTCAAGTGTTCCTGGTTGAGTTTAGTGATGTGCTGATGAAGCTTCATGAAACAGTGTGATGTTGTTTATAGATCAGTAGCTGGCGCCATCAGTTTAAAAACGATGTGAAGTTTCATTAGAAAAGATGTTCAAAACAAAGGAAAATAGTGCAGAGACCGCCATCTACTGGACTATGGACTAATGGACTGGACTAATGACACTGCTTCATGAAGCTTCATCAGACCATCACTAGTTGAGTTTCACGTTATTTTTGTCACCAGTGGCGAATTTTTGGCCGTCTGCTACCTCAAAGCTCAACCTACCAAGGGCAAACCCAAATGAAGGTTTAAAAAGTGCAGTACACACTGGAAATAGGCTTTGTTAAGAGAAATAATAGCAAGGTCTAAACACTACTCGGAATCTCCATCACAATGCATTGCAACACAGTATTGAATGACATCATTATTCCTATTAAACAGCCAGCGAAACACAAGGCACCGGAGAGCTAAATGACTGCCTCATCCACAATGCCGTTCTCGCCTCGCTTTCTTTCTAGCCTTTGCTGGGTAATCAGCTGGGGCCAATATGCAGTGCACAAACAGCCGTGGGTGTATACAAATGTGTGTGTGTGCATCTGTGTGGTTTTTTTTTTTGTTTTTTTCAGAGGAACTGGAAAAAAGATTGGATGTGGAGATAGAGAAAATAAGCCAGGCACAGTTTCCCGCTGCTAAAACACACTGAGGACATATTTCGGGAGGATGTGGGGATTTCACAAGTCCTGTGCACAGGAACGTAAGGGAGATGTCCAAGTTGTGTTCTACACACCTCAGGTCTCGCCCTTAACGCGCTTCATTTTGAGTGGAGCCATTTATCTGAAGCTGAATTAGGCCAATCCCCGGCATTTCAGAGAGAAGTCTTATTTTTCTTAATCGTGGAATTAGGTAAGGTCTTCCTCTCGGGCTTTAATCTCATCTCCCAGTACTCTCATTTAAATAAGTAACTAACAAAGATTAACAGTGGGTGTGTAAGGTCGTACTTTTAGTTGATTTTCTTTTTTTTTGCCTCAGAGTTAAAAAGTCATGGACAAAAAAAAAATGGCATATGAGCAGAACAAGTGTCATGGTTGTCAATGTCACTCCCGAGTTGTTTTCACACTAACAGGTCTGTCATTAGTCAGTTGTGAAATAAAAGGTTGTAGCCTGGGACCCAAATGGGATGATTAACAGCTTTAATGGCAACACGTGAATCACAGGTTTCTCCGGCAACTAGCGAGAAATATCACACGTTCGAGAAGTGACAAGAGGAGGAGTTGAACCCATGGAGAGTTCCTCGGTAGCGACCTCCTACTTGTTTATTGGAAAGTGCAGACGTCGCTAGTTAATTAAATAGGGATTAATCTGACACCTAGTGAGATTAGACACTCATATCCCATTATTATCATTTTTAATTTCCCATCAATTTAACCCTTATTATGTGATTTGATATACTTGTGTTCCCTATCATACGTATTATGTTTTTAATAAAAAAAATAAAAATAAATAATGAATACTAGTGAAACTGCTTTAAAATGCCCTTTAAAAATGTAATTGATTTTCCTACCAAACAATCTATGAAATATATGATTTAGAAAATATTTCAACCTCAATTTGATTTTCTTGTATCCATTAAGTTTTCATTGTTTTAACTCTTATAATGATTAATTTAGATTTTAATCAGAAAATTACATTATATATTTTTTCTCAATACTTTACTATACTTTTTTAATAAAAATTGCAATTTCTTGTTCTGAACTTGTCTCGAAAACAATATATTATATGTAGGTTTTACAAACATTTCCAACATTAATTTGATTTGCTTCTGTCCATTAAGTTTTCCTTCCATCTTGACTTGTATATGTACTTGTTGCTCTGCTTCTCTTTTGGATATTTTTAGTCCAAAAGAAAAACTCACATATCTTTATTCAATCTCACAAAAACATCATTCCATTATTTAAAAAAAACACAATCACAAGACATCTGAACAACTTTATCTGAAGGAAAATTAATGCTGAGATGGATAGCCTTTCTCCGAGCTGCTAATTCTCATAGTTTATAATTCTGCTGTGACGCAAACTATCCGACTTCATTAGACTCTATGTTTGTTTAAAAGTGTGCAGGTCCATGACATAAGTGGAATATCCGTCTCAGTTAAACAGCAAATCCTGCCCGGTTTCCTGATGAAGAGATGTTAGAAGTGTTGCACCGTTAATTACAGCAAGGGCACCCTTCTACATCTGTCGCATCACTTGGCGTCTTTTTTAATTATATATTTTGGTCAATCTGTTCCTCCTGATGTGAGAGGGGATGCCATACATGGGACTACATCTGCGGAGGTATGTCACACCGTAGCCAACATCTGCCGATGTTTTTACACTGCCTGTCAATCACGGTCATTTATGCCTCTTATGTTTTCATATTCAGGGAACCACACACCCTGTCATTCGATGAAAGCCTACATCTGTGCGGCGGTTACAATTAACACACTTTTGCTCGGAAAACAAATGCCGAGATTGGCACAAGACGCACCTAGCGAGACACACCCCGTGGCTTTTTGCAGTCGCTCAATTCCCTTATGTTGTCCATCAAGGAGACAGTATTCTCAACACACACAAAAAAAAAAAAAACGACTCCACCCACGTATGCTTGTGATCACCAAAGGTGTCAGCCACTTCCCAGAGAAACACGCAACCAGCCAACTGTGAGACTGGCTGTGAAGATTCTTCAACAGAAGATGTGTCATATCCTACTGCTTAGAACTCAGTAGAATCTCTTCCACTTCTATTTTTTGCTAATTTATATGTGGCAAACTTTATCTACAAAGCCTCAGAGAATTGCGGGTTGTTTTGTTTGTACGCCGGTTTGACGCATGGTAACATTTTTGAAAGCGTGTCCCCATGTCGTCTCGGGTGAAAACAGAGTTTATGTAAATTAAAAAAAAAGTAGAGTAAAAAGAAATGTGAATAAACTACTGAAAAAGAATGAGCGGGAATAAAAATCTGTCATAGTCATGCGTCGAAGTTCAATGCTCGGACAATAAAACATATTCAAACATTATAGGAGAACACTGGACACAGCAGATATGAATCCCTCGAAAGCAATTCTGTTCCCATGGTGATTCTTGCATTACCAATTGTTACAAAGATAGGACGAGATAAGAGCATAAGGAGTGGGGAGATAAGAGCAAGTGACCTGCAGAGTTCAGAGCACAAGAGGTCTTGTCGAAAAAGCGTTGAGGAATGTACTTCCCCTTCTCTCACTTGAAAACAAGAAAAATAGCCCTTCAGCAACAAGAAAACACTTGACCATCCATCTGCTGTGAAATATGGCGGCAACGATGCCATACCGATGATTTATAGAGCTATGGGAGGACAAAGTAGACTTGTTGATGGTAAATATATGTTGTCCAATCTCAATTGATAACCACAAGATTCTCTCGACTTCAACTCAAACATCACCGAAGTCACACAAGACTGTTGATGTTTTTTTGTAGGTCAATCCATTTTTACACTAATCTTCAAGGATTAGTGTTTGAATGGTGTGTGCCCCAGTTAAAAGATTTTTGCAGAAAGTGGAGGTTTAAGAAAATCCAATATATTTTCAAAACACATTTCTATTGACAAATGACTCAATATATATTTGGCCCAAATAAAAACACATTTCAGCACCCCAATTAAAGCCCGGTTTGAGCCTAAGCTTCACCACTTTTTTTTTAATCCTGACAAAATATTTAAGATGATCCTACCTGCTTGTTGTACTTGGGTTGACTGGTCCTGTAGCTGTAGTCTGAGTACTGGTCTGACCCAGTTGAGTTGTCATCCCCTCCTGTTCCTACAAAGGTGTTGGTGGCCGGCAAGTCCTGGACAGCCTGGTGCTTCTGTGAGGCTGAGGGGGACTGGGCTTGCAATTGAATGGATGGCAAAGGGGAGTTAGAGCGGTAATGCCTTCCTATGTCAGGACTCCCAGGTGAGTAGGTCAGGGGCAGATGTATCCTGGGACTATCATTGACTCCATCCAGGTTAAACTTCAGACTCTTCTGAAGACTGACCTCTTCATCCTCCCCGAGTGGCTTAGGTGGCTTTTGCGGTTTTCCCTTTCTTCCCCTTTTTCCTTTAGTATTTTTCGGTGCCTGTTTCGGGGTGTACAAGTCCTTTGTTTCTTTCTTGCCAGCCTGGTATCCACTTTTAGTTTCTCTGTGGACGCGGTTTCGTATGAACACGACAACTAGAATAATCATCACAACACCTGCCACACCAGCGAGGCTCCCAAATAAAATGTTGCCACGGTGCGCAGCAAAGCCATTGTCAGGATCGCCAGCTATGTCCCTGTCCAGTGGAGTGTGAAGACTGTGGCCGACTAGCGTTTCTACTAGGCTGACATTTGAAATAGTCTCATTGACATAGATATGAACTAGAGCGGTGGCATGGCGGGATGGTTTCCCCCTGTCACTCACACGCACAACAAGGCGATGGAGTCCACCATGTTTAGGGGTCATTTCTTTTGCCAAAGTGATCTCTCCACTAGTTGGGGAAATGCGAAATAATTGGTAAGGGTTTCCCCCAGCAATGCTAAAAACAAGTTCCGCATTAGGTCCGCTGTCCAAATCTTCAGCTTCCACTATTTCTACATGGCTATCCGGGGAGGCTAAAGGAGAAAGGGGTCTAAATGATGAGTTTGCAGGTTTTGTCACGACTGGATCGTTATCATTTTCGTCAAGTACATTGATAGTAACACCCACATACGAGGATCTAGGTGGTTCTCCTCCATCCACAGCTTTTAGGCGGAATGTATAACTGCTTTCCTTTTCCCTGTCAAATGATATACTTGAGAGAATGGTGCCTGTTCCGTTCTGAACAACAAACTTTCCTCCGTCTGGCTCCACTGAGAGGTGAACGTGGGCATTCTCACCTTTGTCCACATCCAGCACTGTCACCATCCCTACTGGACTAAGCGGAGGCATGTTTTCCAAAACTGAAAAGCTGTATCCATTCAACATGAACTTGGGGTCATTATCATTACGGTCAAGTACTCTTATAACGACTGTTGCCGTTCCTTTGTGTACAGGTGATCCTTTATCTGCAGCCGTGACTTTAAACTCATAGCGTTCCTTGTGTTCACGATCGAGAGGGGTCCTGGCTCTGACTTCTCCTGTATTTGGGTCTATCTCAAATAGTCCTTTAATTGGTGGGTCACCAATTATATTATAAACTAGTTCTGCATTTGTTCCACTGTCAGCATCTAATGCTATCACATCCAGAACTTTTTCACCTGGTTGATTTTCCTCTGCAAAATCTACTTCAAACAATGTTGGGGAAAATATTGGCGTGTTATCATTCACGTCGGTCACCTGCACCTTTAAAGAGTTTGTGCTTGAAAGAGCTGGGTTTCCCGAGTCCACTGCCACAATCTCAACTCTATAATCCCTGACCCTTTCAAAGTCTAGAGGTGTGGTGGTCTGGAGGAAATATTTCCTTCTATTATCACTTGATGAGTCGCTGGCAGGACGGAGCTGAAAAGGCACGTCACCGGCAACAACGCAGGTGACAACTGCATTCTCCCCTTCATCCTTGTCTGACACTTGAACCAAAGCAACGGCCGTTCCCACTGGCATGTCTTCTGAAATGTTTGCCACCCCTTCGCTGTGAGTGACAAGCCCAATCCCACGGATCTCGACGGCTGGAGCGTTGTCATTTTGGTCAGTCACTTCGATTGTTACAAACGTCTTGGAGCTTTTAGGCTGTGGGCCTTTGTCCCTCGCCACAACGTAGAATGATAGGCTGTTAATTTCCTCTCTGTCCAGAGCGCCTTTGACATAGATGGTGCCTGTCGAACGGTCAATTCGCAACAATTTCGGCACCGGGTCGACCGCCTGGTGAATGGTGTACTCGATTTCTCCGTTCGGGCCCATGTCGGAGTCATTTGCTTTGACCTAGAGGAAAAAAAGATTTTTAAATTAAAGTTGACAACTATGTTTATCCTGTTTTCTTTTTTATTATTTATCTCCAGCCTCTTGCAAAAAACACTTAATCACCAGGAAAAACACAAAGTCACTTACCTGCAGCACAGAATGCCCCACTGGACTGTTTTCCATCACGTTAGCTTCATATGAAGACTTTTCAAACTTTGGTGAGTTATCGTTGGCGTCTGTGACGATCACTCTGAGGAGTGCGCTGCTGTACCGCTGTGGATTTCCCCCATCCACCGCCTTGATTGTGAGGTCGTAGGAATCCTTCTGTTCTCGATCCAAGTTGCCAAGAACGATGAGCTGTGGCAGCTTTCCTCCCCTGTCATCCGCCACTTGTAAACCAAAAAGGGTGGCCGCGTCTGGACCTGCCGTGAGGGCGTAATCGCTCACTCCATTCCTGTCAGTATCCCTGTCCGTAGCAACAGGTATGGAGAATAGCGCCCCCATGATTGTGTTCTCCGGTACCGAGATGGTTAGCACAGAAGAAGGAAATTGAGGCGTGTTGTCATTGATATCCTGCACTTCAATGCGTCCTTCAATGAGGCGAGGGCTCTGATTTTGAATCAGATCTGTAACCGAGACCTCAAATTCCAAAAAGCAGGGCTTACCCTTCACAAGCAAACGGCAGTCCCTCAGTGTCTCTCTGTCAATGGGAATCTCCGTGGTGAAAATATCGCCAGTTTTCCCATCGACACGCAGGAAAGGGGCGCCCACCTCCAGCTTGTAGAGATGCCCCGAGTCTGGTAGTCCCTGGTCAGCAGCCAGGCTACCGATGAGAGTGTTGGGAGGCTGCTCTTCCTGGACGCGATACAGGATACTGCTGTCAACGGAGCCACAGTGCAGCACCGCGAGCCAAAACAGTACTACTTGTAAATTAAGTTCCATTGGGTCATCAGAAGAATTGCCTGCAAAGGAGAGGAAAAAGACGACTTAGTTGCATTAAAAAAGAGATGTCTCGAAAGCTTGCATCATTCATTCACTGAGATTCCGAGGGTTCTAACAGAATTTGGTATAAGCACGAACCAAAAATTGATGTTATCGCAGATTCTGTGAGAAAAGCCGCGTGCCAGAGAGCATGTCTTTCATTCTCTCTGGGACAAGATCCATTTATATCAGGAAAAAAGGCATCAGTGAGCTTCTCCTTATGTGGCGAACAAATAGCCACATCAGTGTTGACATAATGACCACATGATTTATCAAAAAAAACATTTCAAATAACAGTCACCAGAAGCAGAGGAATGGGTATGTGTGATACTTAAGAAGCTTGCATAGAAATAAAAAAGCCTGAAAAATGGAAATGAATGCCCTCAATGCCATTTCCCAGACAAACAGTTACAAACAATGTTTTCAAATATATTGCAACGCCATTATTCAAATCCTCTACATTAATTCTTGTTGTCAAGCCCTGAGAAGTCCTGCAGGCACACATATAATAATTAGTCAACAACAACAAAGGGAAAAGAGGATTTTTGAAATATGCAATGGAATTACTTCCCAGCGTGGTTTCTTTTAAGTCTGAGCGCATCAGTAGCCTCGATGAAATTGTGTACTTTTTCAATTACTATGTAAAATTAATGTAGGAACACGTCTCTTTTGTATATGAATACCGTCACTGAAGATATGTATTTAAGTTAAACATATAAAAGAACAATTTAACCCAAGAAATTAAAGAAACATTTGCATTTGTGCTGGACCACTTACACTCTACGGCCAATGACATAAAGAATCCTGTTGAGAAAACATTTTTGTCAATGCTACTGGCTCACTCGTATCATCATGTTTGAACCTTTCAACCCAGTAATTATGAGTCATTATTTTAGTGCCTGTTTTTGATCTTCCCTCCCTCCGGCGTTATAATTCTGTGATTTTCACACTGAATTTATTATAGTATTTAATTAATAATTTTATGTGTCTACACTTGAACTGGAAGACAGACTTTAAACTTAAGAATTGGTGCACTGATGACAGTTTAGTCATGTTATTCAGGCATTCAAAGAATTGTCATTATTTTTATTGAAACAAAGAAAAGAAGAATGAAAATGCGGAACTAAGTACATGAAAGAGAAAAAGGAAAGTTATTTTTTATATGTTTTTTCCCCCTTCATTTTGTGTCCATAAGGTTTTGTGGTTCTGCAGAAATAAGTTATATTTAAAGTGATAATGCATCAAAACTTCACTAATTTTCTACACACCCTAATGATTATTAAGGGTTGGAATTTGTTTAAGAGTAATCTGTTCCTTTTTAGACTTATAGACAAAAAGGTTTTAATGTAGCGACTGGAGCTCATTCGTCTTTGTTTTTATCTTTGTCCAAAAAATAAACACTTAAATGCATCTAAATACTGCTCGTCTGTGATGCCCCTCTTGCCTTTGAGCCTTTGACATTAGGAATTGTTAAGAAAAAAAATTGTCTCTATTATAAGTCTATATTTTTGCTTGCTTTTCCAATCGAGGGGCACTTGAACCTCTTGTTCTGTATTCTTGTATGAGGATAAAGACGAAGACACCTGAAAAACATTAGCATAGACATACATTTTTGCCTATAACTCTTAAAAGTAACTGATTACTCTGAGAATAACCCCAATTCTTAGTCGACATGAGGGTGAGTAGAAAATAAGTACATTTTTTTTTTATTGGGTGAACTAACCCAGTAACCTGACCAACATATCTTAGAAAATATAGTTGCTCTAGGCAACACATAGACAGATGCATATCCATGACTTGGTAGCATGTCTATATTTAGTAAATTAATTAGGCATGGGAGTAATTAAGCAAACAAGACGGATTCCTGAATATTCGTTTATGTGGGTCGACCGAGCGCTACGAAGAAATGTTCAAAAACGGACGTGGAATGTTGTTCTCACATATACTGTAATTAATGCATTAAACCCTCAGAAGAGATTGAGAGGAAGGAAGCGTGAATGTCAAAAAGCAGGACAAAAAATAAATAATTATGTGCGCACACATTCAATTCTAATAATTTGAACGCACAAAGATTATGTCCAAGATGGATATATATTAGTTTCCAACTCAAGTATGAAGGAAATGTTTGTGTGTTTTGTGCCCTGTGAGCCATTACATCAACAACAGCGGAAGTTATTTGAGAAAATAACCTTTAAATGTTAATCCAATAATAAGTCATCAAAAAAAAGGGGGATAAAAAACTCTTAATGAGGAACTATCCGACTTGTTGTTGCAATCCTCTTCTAACAATATATTGCCTGCGCTTTGATGGTTACATGATTGTTATGGTTGATGACACTCATGACTTAATGTCTTCCAGTTGGCCTGATGCCTGTTTTCCAGATGGCACCATGCCTGGCAGCTACAGCAAAAATGTGGTCCCCCCCACCCCTTCACCCCTCCTTTGTTTACATTGACATTAGAATTCCTGCTGCTTGTGAAATACGCCATCAGTCAATGAGCGAGTCTCCGATCAGATGGGTATTGACAAAAATGCCTTTAGGCTCTATCTAACATTCATGATTCCGCCTCACATGCTTCCACGTTTGAGGCTTCATTATTGAAGGTTGGAGTCGGGACATTATAATATTACGCCGGCGGATCCGATAGTGAGGTAAGCATAAATCGAAAATAAAAATCAATAAGATAATATCATAATGAAGCTTCTTTATCTGCGCTTTGTTATCGATTATCTTTCAGTGCTGGAAAAAATAGGTTTTGATTTATGAACTGGAAATAGAAAGCAAGGGAGATATTCAGCAACAAAAAGTCAACAATCACACAAATATTAAAAACATTACATGATATTTTGGAAAAAAATTACATATGCTTAAATAAAATTAGATGATGCTATGAAGAAGATTTAAGCTACAGTACGCCACTGTATGCCACAGTACACCACAGTATGCCACAGTACAGCACGGTACGCCACTGTATGCAACAGTATGCTTATGAATGCCACAGTACGCCACTCTCCACCACTGTATGCCACGGTATGCCACAGTATGCCACACTATGCCACAGTATGTCACATATGCCACTGTATGCCACAGTACAACACAGTATGCCACAGTACACCACAGTATGCCACAGTATAACACGGTATGCCACAGTGTGCCACTGTTTGCCACAGTATGATACAGTACACCACTGAATGCCACAGTACACCACTATATGCCAAAGTACACCAAAGTATGCCATAGTATGGCACATTACGCCACTGTATGCCACAGTATCCTACAGTACGCAAAAGTATTCCACTGTATGCCAAAGTATGCTACAGTACGCCACTGTACACCACAGTATGCCATAGTACATCAACGTACACTACAGTACACCACTGTACACCACAGTACGCCACTGTATGCCATACTACGCCACAGTATGCTACAGTACGTCACTGTACACCACAGTATGCCACAGTACACAACAGTACGCCACAGTACCTGTATCTTAGAAACCTTTTCAGTTGATTAATCTACTATGGAAGTCTGTTAGTAAGCTTATGCCAGGAAGAACTTTAAGCCAAAATATTCTTATTAAATGAACATTCACTGGTGAAATTGACTTGCAATAAGTGGGGCTTCCTAGTAAAAGGACTGAAGGCTAATACTTAAGACCCCGTCAGTGCTCTCCTCTTAGCTTTTCAATGATATTGCTCAACATTCCAAATGATTAACCCCAAATATATTCACTCATCTGACTCAGCGTTGCATTAGTTTATAACCCTTTGCAACTTGTCCTCCACATAGCATCATCCATTATCTTATAAAACTCACTAGATTATAGATTATCTAGTCTGTTCTAATGGTCTCTCTGCATTTCCCACATTTCCTTTGTCCTAAAATGCATTTTACCACCACCAGAGTCTTCTAGTCCTTCCTGATGATACTCGGAACACACCTTTTCAGTTTCCCCTTAAACTAATTTCCTGTTCTTTCCCACATCTCTGTGATTACTTTCCATCAATCCAGACACTCTTCCTGGTTCAGTTTACTGATATTTTATCTTTGTTTTTTTCACTTTTGACCTGTTCGGGCAACTACTGTATATACCAACTACATTACAGATGTGTGAGCAACCCCATAGTACCCCACGAATTTTGATATTGCCTTTCAATCTTTGACATCAATTGATATAAGTACTCTTTGCATTCTTTATCTTTATGTTAACTTACCTATTTATTTCAAAGTCTTTTTGTTGACATCCATGATCACTAAAATCCGTCATAAAGACAAAATAAATCGTGCTACAACCCAACAGTACATTCATCATGATTTTTACTTGCTGACATTTAACATATGTGGAGCGATGGAGGTAATTTTCTATCTTTAAAATCGAGATACTCATGTCTTGTGAAATCTATCTCGATCCAGAAGACAAACTTCTTCTTCCAAAATCCCCCGTTCATTAAAGAATCCTTTAACCTGTTTTTTTTTCTCTCTCTCTTAATGGTACTTAGTTTTCTAACTACAAAGGTGGAGTTCTTGCTTTAACTGGAAATAAAAAAAAAGCAGAAATTATCTGTGAATGTCATTTCTTGTGTCTCAGCATATTTTAAAACCCCACAAAAGGTTTGATTATCATCTGTGGTTCCGTATGGTGTGATAAACTCACAAGACCACAAGCTGATTCAGGCAGATTATAAAATGTAACTCAGCATAAAATCACAGAAGGAACAAGGGGTGAGGCTTTTTTTTTTTTCTTCTTCTTCTTCTCAGGGCAGTTGATATTGGATTGAATTCCGCAGTAGAATTTGCAAGACAGCCAAGAAGCCTCATAACAAAGCATCGTTTTACTAAAACACTGTCAGCAATTTTTGTAAAGTACATTCACGAAAATAAAAAAATATATTTTTTGGTTTTTGTCTTGGTTTCGATTGACCCATCTTTCACCTGCAAAGTGTAACACCTGAGGTGTTGCTATACCTTAACACATTTTAAATAATTAAAAATGTCACGCTCACTGCGGAAGAAAACTGGAAAGTGGTGAAAGCTTTTTGAGCAGAAACCAAAGATGCCCACAGTATAAACCCTAACATTATAGGGATATGGACACCTGGACAACTTAGGTCTATAATAGCTTATATTGCTTTAATTAAAAGTGAAAAAAAGGTGAAACTATTGTTTAGTCCGAGTATCTTTTTGTTTTTGTTATTCTTTTTTAGCAAGTAAAGCCTTTTATAAAGTGATACTTTCAGTTCTACCAGAGACCTTCAAAGACATTCCTAAACCGGATTACAGAAATTGATTAAATCCTGATTCAATTACTACTAGAAACAGACTGAATATCATTTTTTACATATTTATTATCATATAAACGCTTCGATAATGAAAGGTAAATAATTATGATTCCAAAATCCCGACAACAATTTCACCAGATTCTTGATCTGGACTCAAAACATATTCAAATCATGATGGAGTCTTTACTCTTTCCCTCTTTAAATGCTACTTGGAGTTGCGGGTAACTGTTGAACTCATTACTTGTGCATCACCCTGAAGTGAGATTTAAGTGGAAATGTATCTTCCTAAACAATAAAATCGTTCTGCCGGTGCGGACGTCGCTCAGGGCTGTGATGTGTACGTCTTCATTTACGCAGAATTAATGGAAAATAATTAGCTCCACATGTGGCTGAAAGCAATACATTAAAAAAGAAAAAATATACCATAATGCTGTGAGAGAGAAAGTACAATAGCTTGGAAATTAAAGCTTGCAGTTGCTTGGATTTTTTTTTTTTAGTTTGACCCTTTCTTGACCATGATGAGGTCTTTGAAAACTTAAGCAGTTAAGTTTGGGCAACACTTGGGATTTTTAAAACTCGGTAGAGAAACACCACAAGGAGCAGCACTCATCAGATTATTCCACGCTGTGAATTTGCCAAGGTCCAGATGGTTCCAGCCTTGAGGGGAATAAAATAAATAAAATAAGCAAACAGTGTCGAGGTGGACACTTGCAGGGAGTCTATAAGTGTCTGATGGATAATTTTGAGCGATATTGGATTATTGCACAGCAGTCTATATCCACATATATCACATAAACAACCATTCATGATATGTAAAAATGTTTATTATTTGTAAAAAATCTTACATGGGGGAAGTTTTTCAATTCTTGTACAGCAAAACCAACAAAAATAATAATAATTTTGAAATTTAAAATCAAAACATCTCAAATATAGGTGTTAAGTTTAACAAGGAAAAAATAAAAATCAGTAATTTTGGGGACGATATAGAACGTTTAAATGTAATTATAAACTTTGATCATCACAAATCTAAACTTCAAATATTTAATTTATGTTCAACACAGACAGAATAAAAGAAGTAATTTCGTTGACGAAATATGATTAGGAACGTTTAAATGTGATTTGAACTTTTAAATCTACAAATCTAAACCTCAAATCTTACTTGTGTTATACACAACCAAAAGAAAATGGTATTTGGTTGACAGAATACTTTCAAGATAATGACAATGTAATAATAAACTTTAAAATTCACAAATTTAAATCTCAATTATTAAAGTTGTGTTTAACACAAATAAAAAAAACAGTATTTTTTGTTGACAGCGTATAATTAAGAACATTTAAATAATATTCTAAACTTTAAAAACTTTTAAATCTAAACCTCAGATTTAAAGCTTATGCTAAACGCAAAACGATAATATGTAATTTTGTTGGGAAAAGATGATTAAGAACGTTTAAAAGTTTAATGTTTTCATTAGCCGTGTTAGCATTAGCATAATGACCATTTAGCCCGTCAATTTGTTGGCACACACGCGGCTGACGTTGTGTATACAACAGAGCTACTTGTGGACTCAAACCTTCATCTATGATTTATATTTATTATCCCAGGCTCACAGAAACAACATGGGCCATTCTTCAGTAGAAGGGGGGCCGGGTCGCATGTCAATGACTGACAGGTCCTACTGCCACATCAGCAGTGTTTTCAATGCGTGGGAGTGGATACAGTATATACGCATGCTGTCTCCACAATCTGTCTGAAAAAGCCTACAGAAGTCACTGTAGCACTGATCATTATCATAGTCAAGTCAATGCATTAACCAATGCAACCTATCCCACTGCAAAAATCACATTTTAAGAGTGTTTTTCAGTACAAGCGGTGGCAATAAGGCCACTTGTCGGTTACATATCGGGTATAGACGAGACATGAAACTCAGTATCAAACCTACAGGAGGTTCACTCCATACGCCCACAAGCAAGAGAATCACATCCTTCCCATTTCACCTGCCAGTGACCCAGACAGAAATCTCCACTGGTGGATGGTGGAGTCAATACCGGTCACGATGTCACTGGGGAGTTACTGTCACCTACTTTAGATAGTAGCCACCGGTCATTGTCCCTTCCGACCAGATGTTTCTTCTCGGCCAGATAAAAGCCAGCTGTGGCCAGACGTATGAGAATATGGAACCGAAAACAGAAACCAGAACAATTACTGTCAAAAGATAGACATTGATTATTAAGAAATGAGTTTTATTTGTTTTTATTTTAAAAACATGGTGGAGTTCAGATTGTAGTGACAGTCATGAAGGATTTCATATAATAAAAAATTCTACTTCATAATTTGAATTATTTTACTTTTTGTGGCCGTGGTCACGACACTATTCTATGCAGAGGTATTTTTCTGGGCTAGTAAGTAAGTAAGTAAGTAATGGTTATTTCTAAAGAGCCTTTCTAGACCAGGGCCACAAAGCGCTTTAATAATCAAAAACAATACACAGTTAAAACTATATACCATAAAGGGCCAAGACAAGACAAACACAGGAGTCCCAGGAAATCAGGGAAAAGCCTGCACAAATAAGAATGTCTTAAGATACTAGGCCCTAGGTCTACTAGGTTTGCTGATAAAAACTTGTTCTAGGGATGGGTATCAATCAGTACTATTACTGATACCGTAACGATTATAACAGATTATTTTCACAGTAATATAGCCTAAAAATAATGACATAACACATAGACCAAATCTTATGTTTCATTTTTAAGATTCTGTGTAATTTCCAATCCAAGCTTTTTTCTTACAGAGAAGATAAATAAATAATTGCTAATGCAAAAGAACACCAAAATCAATCTAATCTTTACTGCCTTTGTCACTTAAGAGATTTCATTCAGAAGGTTTTGATCACTTCTGGGTACCAAAACTTCAATACTCTGTACTACCAAAGCATTTTAGTCGGGACCACTTTAGAACCGAAGACCCATACCCAACCCTAAAGTTCAAACCATGACTTAACTCACCAGAAAATTAAAGGCAATTTGTCAACATAATACCTTAAGAAAAAGACCTGAGAAAACGTCAATTCAACCACCAAGAGTAAAGATAAGGTAGCTAAGGACATCATACAGAAACTTTATGTAATGAGAAATTAAAATGTGTAGTTCACAATCTAAAAAAAAAATCAGAACTTCTTTGCCTTGACGAATATGATTAGCAGATTTATACGTTTTGTCTTCCTAATGTGTCTGTGTGAAGCTACATCACCATGTTAAATTTCACTATTAATTCTTACTATAAAATTGAAAAAGAATACCTTATTTAAAGTTCAGATGACCATACTGCTACATGGAAGTAGCTCAATTCACCCAGTATTTAACTACGAGAAAGTCCTAATCCTCCAATACTTTAAGATCTGGTAATAAATGAGAAGTCAATCTCAAAATACACGTAACTGATCAAGACTCTGATTTATACATTATTTAGACATTTGTACATTATTGAAGAGTTAAAGGAATGTTACCTTTAGGACATGCATGACCCAACACTACCATTAGCCATGTCACACTGAGACTGTTGGATTTATTGATTGGGTTGTAGGTGGTGAGCACAGCGGTGAATAATTGCCCACCGTTTGAGCACAAGAACATCTTAAAAACGCAATGAAATGTAACATTTTGGAAATATATGAGCTGATGAAAAATGGTTGTTCGAGATGAGTAGACGTGTCGAAAGAAGTGTGGGTGTGAATTGATCTTTAGATATATCTCCTTTAGAGGAAAAACAAATGTTAAATGTACGCGTTCTGATAAAGCACTGAACTGAGTATTAAAAAAAAAGAAAAAAAAAAAGATAATTGTGGTTCTATCCACCTGTCCTGGTTGCCATAGAGACAGACCTGAGTCAACGGGTGACATTTGCTCTTTAAGTTGGCAGACCCGCCATTCTGCCAGAAACTGCTCAAGTGCAAAAAAAAACAACAACAACAAAAAAACACATAATTACCTCCACTTGGGCTGTTATTTGGGGTTTTTATCTGCCTTTCTGTCGCTCGTCTATCTCTTGAATGTGTCACTCTTTGTCAAAAGCCTGCTCAAAGTGTGGGGGGCCACTTACGGCCTCTTTGGCTGTATTTAAGTGGTATGTAGAAACAAACCATTTTATTTTGAGTGTCTTTTAAATATTAATTTAGTTGTAATAGGGTTTTTCTTTAAGAATAGTTTTCTTCCTTTAAAAAATAAAAGAAGACAAATGTGTTATTATCACTATCTTTATTAATAGGTTATTTAACATTAAATAACATTTGAAAAAATTACATTTAAGAACGATATTAAAAAATATATATAGATTTTTGGCCTTTTAAAATTATCTAGGAAAATACTTATTTTACTTACCCCATTACATTTACACTTTTCACCTGTTTATCTTTTGCTTGACGGTCCCTCACAACAGGCACCGAATATAACCCTAAAGAAGTTTGATTGTCCACTTCTGGACCTGGTACTGCAGCACTTTACAATTGATAAAAAAAAGAAGTAAAACATGGCTTTTTTTTCAATTAATTGTTTGTTAAGAATGCTGAAAAGTTGAGCTGCTTGGAAGAGGTCTGCCATCTCAGACTTTTCCTGTTGTGTATGTTGCAATTTCTGTACTGTATAAGAAGGTATTGCTAGCAAAAGAAACTTTTTGTTCCTCAAAGACATCCTGAGGATGAGCCGGCATGCGATCCTAAATTATCCAGCTGCTCATATACGGAAAAAAAGTCGAACCCAGCAGTTTTCATGGATGACGATGCGCTCCTCCTTGCATCGCTAGAGTGTGGAGAGATAACAGATGATTTAATGATTTTCTCAAATGATGTGATTTGATATATCGGCTGACTCGGTGCCTTTAGCTAGTATAACAGGTAAAATCCATTACCCGCCCACCGGCATGATTTATGATAGGTCATATCACAGCTATGGGTCTCCGCACAGTTGATCTACCAATAGAATTTACTGCCAAGTGTTACTCCGCGGCTCACTTCTATACAGACTGTGCTGCTCTGGCTCCCGGTGATGCAAAAAGCAACAGTCTGTGCAAAAGATATATGGCTTAAGGGGATGGGCATTTGAATCAGCTATTCATGTGGGCTAGTGCACATAAAAATACTGATGCAGGGTCACACCTCCTACTAAAAAAATCCTATTAAATAAATTGAGATCAAAGCAGCCACGTTCACACTTTGCCAGAGACTCTCAAAGATGATATTACGGTGTGTGTCTTGCTGCTGCTTACTCCACTAGCATTCGTACATGAATTGTTTTTTTTTTATTGTTGTATAAATGCATTTTAATGTCATTTTTAGTCTGTATTTTTTAAAGAATTAAAATCTCACTCCATTCTTGTCCAATAATTGTGTATTTATTTAAACTCAACTATCCAATATCTTGAATTATGTACAGTAGAAATTGTATTTTTCAGCACATCAGTTACTCAACTCATTTAGCGTTGATCAAACAAAGCAAGTAACTCATTAACTTATCCACATGTGTCACAAGTGCCCCAGGGACACATCTGGCCGGCCAACTCATTTAATGTGGCCCAAAAAGAGCTTTTATATTAAAAATGTTTGCTCAAAATTATAGTCGATTCTGATTCAGTGTATGGTAGCGTTGAGATGGACATACTAACAAAAAGTATTTTTTAATAAAAAGTAGAGAAAACAAAAAGTCTACAATTATTCTGAATAAGTCCAAATGATATCAGGAATAAATAAAGTTAATTTGAAGTGAAATGTGTTGATGCTATATTTATGTTGAAATGTATAGAAAAATTGGCTTAAAAATACGAGTCCGGTACATTTTGTTGGACCCTAGACCCAGATTTTGTTAAAGTTTTTAGCCCCTGGTAGGCTTGAGGTACAAACCCATGACCTCAACTATCACAATTTTGATTCAGTAGTAACTTTATTTTGAGTAAAATATAATAATTAAACAGAAATAAAAGTGTAAACAAATTGCTGGAATTCAGTGTATTTATGTTGACTTTCAATTGAAAGAATTAAGAAGAATTTAACAAAAAAGTTCTAGTTGCAAGAGCAAGGTTAGCATGTAGAGCAGTGTTAATGCAACAATTACAAAACAGAATAAATATCAATACAGAATGGCATCATCTCAATATTATATATTGTTATAATCAGAGAGTTAATATATAACTTAAATACTAGAAACAATCTGAATCTCAGTAAATGATCTGGTTTAATATGGCAAGCAGTACTCAAGGGCACCTCCCCTGGCAAAAACGGGAAATGCAAAAAAATAAATCCCATCATCTTTTAATGTTTCCAAGAAGCTACGACCAAACTTTTATTCCTGCCTGGCTCATTTAATTTAGACATGAAAGTTCCACCATCCAATATAACATGAGCTCAGGTCCAGCAAAAAAGAAAAAAAAAAGTCAAATATTGCTGATCACTGACGAAAAAAAAAGGTGATAAATGAACAGCCAAATCTCTATCACACGCCCCTCAACTCTCACATTCATCAGGTTTATGAGCAAGACAGTTTCTTGGCGGAGGGAAATGAGGGTTGTTGTTGTGTAGCGAACAGCAAACTTTGTCAATAATCCACATACTTGGTTGATTAAACTGAATCAGACATATTTAGATTTTAAATTCAGAACTTTTATCTGATTTTATCCTAAGTACCAACAATAGGAATTTCGATCGTCATCAGTGAACGCCATGGATGAGCTTGAAAAGGTTTTTTTTATTTTGTTTGAAAAAAGGTAGAGTTGAACCATCACATGACTCATCGATCCCTATAGATCAGGTTATTTTTTTGAGTAAATTTAGTTTTTTTTATCATTCTTGCTACACATTTATCTTGAATAAAATGTAATTGATCAATAAATACTAAGTTGTTTTGGTTATATGTATGCTATATGTTTTAAATATATACATTTTGTTTAATTTACTCATGAAAATCTGTCAGGTATAATCTGGCAAACATTTCTGAAACACACCCTCCCAGTCAGATGTCAAAAAAGATCAATATCCGACTTGCGATTTTTGATCAATCGAATCGTAATAATAAATAAACAAGAGCGTTATCTTACGACGGCAACGAGCGACGATAACGTGCAACCGTGCGGAACCATAGGAATGGACAGGTGAGTATCACCACTCTCGCATTCCTCAGGTTAATGTGGATTATATAGGGGATCAATAGCCACAACTGCAGACTGTGACATGACTTTTTGATTTGTGAAGTGATCACTGTATGAAAAGGTGTAAAAAAAATACATAGGATGACATGATATGGATGAAATAATAAGTCTAATAAGACATTAAATCACACTTTAATAAGTGTTGCTGTTAATGTGTGATGGATTAAGACCAGGATGGTATCCAAAACTTCTTTCTCTAAAGAAGTGCTTGAGGCTTTAAAATAATAAATAAAAAAAAACAGGAAGAACCACCCAAGATCCACAGAGATGTGGCTGTGCTCAAGTCAACCTTGAATAAACATGCTGTGAATTAAATGGACCGCATTTCCCCTCCACAGAATAATAATCATGATCATTTCAATAAAATGCAAATCAGCACCTTCTTTTTTTTTTTTCAAAAGATCTCCTATTGGTGCTTGGAGTCTTAATGACTTCATTCATGAGTCTCATCTTATCCATCACCTCAACCTGTAACACCAACTTGTTGTCTGTGGCCAGTAACGCGCACCTGTTATCGCAAAAAAACGTTTGATGCAAAAATTATTTTTTATTCAATATTACATCAATATCGAGAGCAACTTTACCGGAGCCAGGGACTTCTCAGCGGTGTCCGCAGGTGAAATATCCTCCGGTGCTCCTGGAGGCAAAACAAAAAATAAAGAAATCCACCCTGGAATCTATTTTTTTTATTTTAAATAAGAATAACTTGGATAAAAGAGGGAGCAAAATCCATCGGAACTTTCCGTGCGTCAGGAAAGGAATGGCGATCAAGAAGTTGCACAGTCAGAGGGAAGAAGAGATCCACACGTTTGACATTTTTTTTTTTTTCAATCCTCAACCATCACTCCGTCCGTGCATCTTTTCTTTTTTGAGTTTTCTTCCACAAAAATGCGCTCCGTCTTGACGCGCAAAGGGGCGCAGCCAGAAAAAAAAAAGACGCTCTTTTTTTTCCCCTTCTTTTTTGCCTCCAACAAAATCTCGACACAGGTCAGGCTTTCAACTCGAAACCCCCTATCTCGAGCATTCCTACGGAACAAGTGGTGGAGACAAACGTGTAGGTCTCCCGCTCTCTCTCTCTTTTTTTCTCTCTCTCTCCATCTCCCTCCCTCTCTCCTCTCATCCAGCGTGGGAGGAGGTGGGGCTCCATCCATCCACCGCAGCAACTTCACACTCATCACCGCGTTATTGCTGCTCACCGCCAAAAAAAAAAAATGGTGTGATTCATGCACTTAAAGGAAATCTCATCAAACTGGGTCAAGCTCAAATGAGGTGGTGGGGGGGTGAGGCTTATTAAATCAACACATCACACACCAGACATTTTTTTTTCTTTCCCCCCCCTTCACCACCATATTTAATCCTAGCCTTCAAATAAGATGATCACAGCTGCGTTTGATGCCATTTGTGTCAAATTGGGATGTAACAGGTATCCAAGCTCAGACTTGTTGATATGCAGTCCATGGAGTGAAATGAGTGGCCTTAAAAAAAAAAAAAAATGGAAGCAGGGACCGACCACTGTTTATTCATTTGGCGCCATCCTCAGGCAGTTATTATATGGAAGGAAGCGACGCGTCAGCTGCGTTAGACAAGATGACTATTTTATACACACACTCACACACACACACACGCAGCTTTGTTAGCATTAACAGGTGTGTTTTAATTCAGATGAAAACATAGCACTTAGAGCCATTTGTTTCAAAGGGAAAATCTAACCAGATTGGATCAGATCTCGACAGTGGTTTCATTCAAAAGGGAAAGAAGGTTTTTCTGAAAATCTGATTGGATCAGTTCATATTTTTTTAGTGGTATCTGGACAACTGTTGTTGGATTACAAAGTGACAAAACTTTAATATGTCATATGTCAAATAAAAAAAAGAAGCGAATTATTGTATTCTAACTTTTGCAGTTATGAAGTAGATGAAGAACATTACATAACAGTACACAATTCTGAAAATGATCGTGTGCCCATACAATAAACCCCTGATAATTTAATAATAATCAAAAATATGAATGTCCTTTATTCTTGTATATTAATAAAAATTAAAGTCAGTAATGATCCAGTTAGTGTTTCTAACCCTGGCTATTCTTATGTTGGCAACTATAAGACATTAAACCCATTTATTTTAGCCTTTTCTAAATATCCAAAATGTATTTGTTCATGTTTATATTTGTATTTGTAATGGCTTACATGAATGGTTATACAATAAATCACCAAAAGAAGTGGCTGTTTCTTGAGCACGGGTTCCTAAAAAAGGTTTTCTAAAATGTAGTTGAATCATATAATACAACCATTTTTCTGTTCAGATTTTTAGTGGGATCTGGATAACTTTGATCCAAATTAACACGATTATCCTGATCCAGACATGGGGTAGGATTACAATGAGTCAAATCTTTAATATGTCATATGTCAAATAAAAAAAAAAGTGAATTATTGTATTCTATTTTTTGCAGTTATGAAGTAGATTAAGTACATTACACAACAGTACACAAATACTAAAAAATGGTTGTGTGCCTATTCAATAAACCCCTGAGAATTTAATAATAATCAAAAATATGAATGTCCTTTATTCTTGTATATTAATAAAAATTAAAGTCAGTAATGATCCAGTTAGTGTTTCTAACCCTGGCTATTCTTATGTTGGCAACTATAAGACATTAAACCCATTTCTTTTAGCCTTTTCTAAATATCCAAAATGTATTTGTTCATGTTTATATTTGTATTTGTAATGGCTTACATGAATGGTTATACAATAAATCACCAAAAGAAGTGGCTGTTTCTTGAGCACAGGGTTCCTAAAAAAGGTTTTCTAAAATGTAGTTGAATCATATAATACAACCATTTTTCTGTTCAGATTTTTAGTGGGATCTGGAAAACTTTGATCCAAATTAACAGGATTATCCTGGTCCAGACATGGGGTAGGATTACAATGAGTCAAATCTTTAATATGTCATATGTCAAATTAAAAAAAAGTGAATTATTGTATTCTAATTTTTGCAGTTATGAAGTAGATTAAGTACATTACACAACAGTACACAAATTCTAAAAAATGGTTGTGTGCCTATTCAATAAACCCCTGAGAATTTAATAATAATCAAAAATATGAATGTCCTTTATTCTTGTATATTAATAAAAATTAAAGTCAGTAATGATCCAGTTAGTGTTTCTAATCCTGGCTATTCTGATTTTGGCAACTATAAGACATTAAACCCATTTTTTTTTAGCCTTTTTTAAATATCCACAATGGATTTGTTCATGTCTTTATTTGTATTTGTCATGGCTCTGATGAATAGTTATACAATAAATCATCAATAGAAGTGGTCGTTTTCTTGAACATGAGTTCCTTAAAAAGGTTTTCTGATTGGATCATATAATACAACCATATCCATTCAGATTTTTAGTGGTATCTGGACAACTTTGATCCAAATTAACAGGATTATCCTGATCCAGACATGGGGTAGGATTACAATGTGGCAAAACTTTAATATGTCATATGTCAAATAATAATTAAAAAAAGAAGGGAATTATTGTATTCTAACCTTAAACTTTTGAAGATTTTAAGTAAGTAAGTAATTTGTATTTGTATAGCGCTTTTCCAGACCAGGGTCATGGATTTAGGCTTCCAACTAAGACTTGTAAGACTACAATTTATTTTGTCCCCATTCAATAAACCCATGAGAGTTTAATAATAAACAAAATATACTATTTATTCCTGTTTATAAATAAAAATAAGTCTGAGAAAAAAACAGTGCGAGATGATCCAATCAAAATTGTTTCTAACCCTTGATATTCTTATTTTGGCAACTATTGGACATTAACCCTTTTTTATCTTTAGCTTTTTCTAAATATCCACAATGTATTTGTCATGGCTTAGATAAATGGTTATGAAATAAATCATCAATAGAAGTGGATTTTTATTACATTTTTTGTTCCCTTTTTTTTAAATGAAAACACATAAAGTGAGTATCTACCTGTTACTACCTCGAAGCCCATATTTTGATATCTTTTTCCTGTTTAGAGCCCTGGTAATCCAGATTCTGTCGTCTTACTATCTGTGTATTCGGGAACAGGGAGATCCAATAATGTTGCTTTGAAAATGTGGCTTTAAAGAAAGATAGATTATCTGATTTGAACATCTGGGCAGTAATGATGGATAATATTCTGTGGGTTATTCCAGTTCATCTCAGGGGTTCTCAACGACATACAAATGTGTCAAAATGTATTTAAAATGATCAAAAATGATGATTTAGTTCAGAGTTGGTCAAATTGATTTCCTCTGGGGCCACATTTATTAAATCAAGCTCTAAATCAAAATTAAGATACAAATTATAGTTTTTATATAACTTTTTTTCATTTACCCGACATAAAAGCAATTTTAAATTCACTTAAATGATGTGTGGGGCAATAGATATTTAAAAACAGAGTACTAAAGACGTAACATTTGAACTAGTAATACATGATAGAAATAAATACAAAATAAAACATTAAGTCTCTATGTTATCTTTGAACTCATGAAGGCCAAACCAATAGAGGCAAAAGGTGGCCCCTGGTTTGAAATGTGTCCCGGTATAATGTATTTCTTACATGATTTCACAATTGTATTATTTCTTGTTTTTGTTAACCCTCGTTTATTTTAAGTCAAAGTCATCTGCCTGGTATGTGTCAGTAATACGTCTACATGGTAACTTTTAAGCAGATTTTTAGATCAGTTTAGTAATCTATAATAATAATAACACGTTCAATTTAACACATTGAAACATAGGAAGTAGTTGTAATCAGGTACGTAATATATAACACATTATGATCATGTGGAGATACTTTATATATTTATATATACAGTATATATGGATGCCTGATCTATTGATTAGATTGAGTAAAGAAAAAATATACCTTCTAATGCTACAAACTAAGTGAATTTATGTTCAAATCTAATCATGAATTGTGGGATGGCTGAAAGTAGCTTGTAACTCATCCTACATATATTTTTATTGTATTTTTCTCATTGACAGTCAACTTTAACCAAATCTAATTTCATATATGAACATCTTAAATGTTGTTTTAATGTGATGCGAGTCTATATACTTTATACTTTAAACTCTTTAATTTATGGTTAATCCACGAAATAGTACAATTTATGTGCCATGGTCTACCAATCTTGACCTAAAGGAGTTACTATTAATAGAGTAGAGTTCGAATTAGTACTACCATCTGATGCCCGGGGCGTTGTACTCATCTCCCTGAAAATGTGAGTACTTGCATGATGAAATTGTTTCGTTAATCATCTATGCAAGGTTCAACCTATTTTTTTTTTTTGGTTCAATACGGTTCTTTTTCTTCTTCCAAGATAACTTTTTTAACAGACTGTTCCCAGTCACCAGGACTTCTTAGGCGTTTTATAAAAGACACAGATCAACTAGACTTTTTTTTTTTTCCCCCCCCGTCACAAAAAAAAGCAAGCCTTGAGCAATGTCCTCGGGAGGAAACTTGATTTCCCCATTTCCCCAACCATTGTGGAACAAGAGTTTATCAGAGTGTTTCCAGCCTGTGATCCTTTACCCCCCAACAGCCCACCCCATCACTCATTAGCTGCGAACACACAGCTGTCGGGTTACCTCTCAAGAGCGCCCATTAAAGGCTGCCACTCATACACACTGTGTCCCGTTGCCAATCATATTGGAGCGCCCGCCCACGCGCCATCATCGCTTCATCTCACTGGCCATTTTCATAACAAGTGTGTTCACAGGTGGCGAAGAGAGCAGCAGACACTGACATACTTAAAAGACATATGTTTCCAAAACCCAATTACCGACTCTTGCCCACTGAGAGACTCCTTTTGAGGCAACGAACAGCCAGAGAAAAATACATTTAAGGGATGCTATGGCAGTGAAGATGTTTTTTTTTGTTACCTGCATTCCATGTTTCTTGGACTAAAATGTGAAAGATTCTAACTGTTAATATACATTTTCATACTAAAAGCATCACATTTTATTTTAATAAAACATATTTTAAAATACTATTTTGAGTATAATGCATATTGTGATGTTTTCTTTTCATTCTAAATGAAAATAGAGCCGTTAATGGTATAAAATAATTGACATTAATGTTCAAAATTAATCCCAAATTGTGGGATTGCTGTCAGTATGTTTATGAAGCTCGTCACTCAGTAATTATGTATGTATATATTTTAATTTATTCAAGCTAAGTGACGGTGAAGTTTACCCGAATATAACATATGCATAAACATTTTAAGTAAATAAGTAATAGTTATTTATAAAGTGCCTTTTCTAGAACAGGGTTACAGGGCGCTTGAATAATCAAAAGCAATACATTAAATATGCCTACAGATTTAAAAACTCTAAAATGCCAAGACATAAGACAAACACAGGAGTCCCAGAAAATTAGAAAAAAGCCTGCACTGATAAAAAGGTTTTAAGATTCTTCTTGAAGGAGTCTGGAAGTTTGTGCACAAAACCATCAGTAGATTCTGACCCACAGACCTCAGAGCCCGAGCTGGGGTGTAAGGCTGGATCAGATCAGTGATGTAAGGAGGAGCCTGACCATGAATATTTCTGAAAGTAAGAACCAGAATTTTAAAATTGATCCTGAAATAAACTGGCAGCCAATGCAGGGTTTTAAGGATCGGGGAAATGTAAGTTCTTCTACCAGAGCGGGGTCAGAATTCTTGCTGCGGAGTTTTGTATTAACTGTAGGCGAGACAGCTCCTTCGAGCTAAACGAGAAGATACAAATGCATGGATTATAAGCTTCAGAACGTTTTGTGACAAAATTTTCCTAAATTTAGAGATTTAGTCAATCAGAGTCTGTCAGTTTTTTGCAGTGGTGATGGCTGACAGTATATATATATATAGTATAGTATATGTATCTTTTTTTCTTCTATAAGTGACAGTGAACTTAAACTAAATGTAAAATTTTCATAAACATTTCAAGTGTTGTTCTGATGTGATGCAACTCCATAAAAATGAAAAGTATGCATCCATACTTACTAACAGAGCCGGGTAACGGGTGATTTATGTAAAACTGTAAAACATATATATAATTTATAGCCCAAATAATTTAGGGTTATTCAAATAATTCTCCTTATAATTCTTAACCAGGGGTTATCACATGTATAAAGCAACGATTCTTCTCCTTCATCAGATTATCTTCCATCGACATTAGTTTTAAACTTATCGTAACTTAAAAAGTGTCATCTTTATAAGTCAAAATATTAGCATGAACTTTAATCTACTTCATTCGATTTGACTCAAAAATCGACTTTTTTTTAGTTTTTCCAAGGCTGCCATATTGAGATTGAGTTTGTGAATGTCTCGGATTAAGGGAAATTGGATTCAGTCAGTTTCCGCGATAAACAAAGCATGATGGTAAATAAACTCGCTCCAAGGGAGCTTTTCGTTGTGACACTTGGAGTACGTCGAGGAAGTAAATGGTCCCGAGGAAGGTGACGGTGATGAGGAACGGCTTTAATATTCAATTTAATGTGCGACGGACAAATTCCAAAAGTCATTTCAAAAAGCAAAAAACAAATTGTGGTTTTTATTTTTGGTTCGTAAGAAAAGCAACTTCAGAAAAAGTGTGCTAGTCTTACATATTGTAGCGGATCTTGCAAAAATAAAGATTCCAGGTTTGCAAGCACAAATCTTTTATTTACAGTAACAACACACTCCAAAAACAACAATAAACAATTCAATAAGCTTTCAATTCTCAATCCTTCTACCCTCCTGCACGCTTGTGAACATTCCTTCTGGTGCGTTCAAAAACAAAATTAGTTTGGGGGCTAAAGTTGATCAAATATTAAACTGAAGTGTTTTGATTATTTATTATAATTCGTTCTGTCAAATGTTTAGGTTTTAAAATCAGATTAAAATCAAGTTTGCTTGGATTCATTTAGAATAATAATGATTGATTAAATATTTTATTATTTAATCTACTTTAATCACGCTTCATTTTGTATTTAACTGAATAAAGTGTTTAGAAAATTTAAAGACCAAAGTTAACACATAAAAAAAACAGCTACTACCTCAATCTATCTTTTTGTCATTGTCATCAATGTAGCTATTTTGGTTTTTCAAGGGCACAAAGAGATTTGTAGACTTTGAAAAGATATGCTTTTATAATACAGTTGGTCCTTGAAAACTACAAATAAAAAAATAACCTTTAAACCTAACTCAAACTCATATCCCCTTTTAAAGAGCAACAACATACATGCATCTGGGGCCCCAGACATGAAATGGTTAAAAGAAAATTCTAAATTGTGGCCACAAATGACAAATGTACGAAGCCCCTAAGGGAACATGGAAGAAAAAAAAGATTGTGTTATCTTGCAAAAGTATTGCTTGATTTCACAATATGTACATTTTTCCCCCCATGTCCCCTTAGGGGCTCTGTACACATTTTGGTCTGTGAATAGTGTTTTTTTTCTGATGTAACGTGTTTAATGTGTGAAGAACAATACAAATAATTATTTTAAACAATATTGTCAAGTGACTTTGGTTAAGTACTACATTCAAATTTTGTCAAATAGCGAAAAGACAGAATTAAACAGGTAACAAGTCACATCTGCAGGGACTTGATTTCCAAATCTTAAACGATAAACATTCTGTTTTAAGGGCAACCTATGCCATATTCAAACTCTCCTCCATGCAAATGTTGAAGTCTTCCTCTCCAAGATGCAGTAAGTCCCTCATCACGAGCATATTTTGAAGTTATTACTTTATAAAGTCCTCCCCCGTCTGAAATATGGGCGAACAAGAGGTTACGAGAGCGGAGTATATTATGACGTAATAATGGCTTCACTCCTCCTCCAGCCAGCTGTAATCACGCCCCGCTTTGTTTATACAACGGGTCCCTTGGGGGTGGAGAATTCCAAGATTGATGACACTCGGTGATGAACCTCGATGCTTCACCAATCACAGCCGAGGGGGTGTGGTTATTAACCCACCAAAATCTACACATTAGTTGCCTTTTAAAGCAATATCAACATCATTGGCCTGCAAAACTTTAATATTATACTATATTTCGATTTATTATCGAACATATAGCCCACCTAAATCATATACCACAACACAGGGTTAAGATAAATAGAATTAACTTTAAATTTGGTTGAAAATATTCTGATAATTTAAAATTGGTAAATACCCATAAGAGTGCATCAGGGATGTTTTCCCAGTGATAACCTTCATCTTTATGGATGTGACGCTTTAAAAATCATTTATTGAAATTCATGCATTTTCGAGCAACAAAGCTGTCAGATGGACAAGTGGCACTGTCGGAGCCGTTCAAGTGTGAGATGGCATACTGATATGTTTGAAGTCTTTATTAGCCTTTTGTCATATTCCCGTTCACCTTCTCCCAGCGGCCATTTTTCGCAGTGGAGGTGAAGCAAATGAAGGCGAGAGAAAAAAAAAGAAGGGTTAATTGGTGCATTAGATGAAAGGAAGCAGATGCCCTTAAAGTCTCCCTGAAGCCACTAGACGGCGAAGAAAAGCCGTGGCCACCTGATGTCCCGGCTTGATCTATGCGAGGAGCACTTCACCCCCTGAACTATAACCAAATCGATCTGAATTGATCCCATCGATCCCGTCTCATTGTAATTGAATTTAGTATCTGATTTGAAAGCATAAAAGGTGACAAGGACAGACAAAAGAGCAATTATAACAGTTTTATTACGATTTATTTATTTTTCATTTTTAAAAGATTATATTCAAACACACAAACTGGTATGTTCAAGTAAAGTGTCATTTAACGTGATGCGTTTAATGACAAAATTAGTTTCGGGGAAAATATTTCTCAAATAAAAAGTCAAACTGTTTGATTACAAGGATTTTTATCATAGTTAGAACTGTCAAAACGATTAAACCTTTTAATCAGATTAATCATTAGCTTGCAACGGATTAATTTTATTATTCAGATGGAGCCAAAATTTGGGTGGCGGGCCGGACAAATTGTGTATTTACCAAACTGTAACTGGATATATCAAATCATCACAGTCATTTACTTTTCATTTTTCAAGGATATTTATTTAACAACTGGTGCGTTCAGGTACATATTGAAATATCCTTTTCTATTTATTAAATAGACAATTACAACTTTAGGAGTTCAGAGTTCGAGTTCATTAATGTAAATGTTATCAGGTTAATCATTAGAATTGCTGTGGATGTATTTAGATTAATCATTGATTAAATAGGATTATTTTAAATGGATATCAGGGATATCAAACTTAATCACAGAAAAAGCCGAAATCTGTCGGTCGCACGCTGAACACATTTTATATTTACCCAAACTATTATTTTAAATCATTAACTAAAAATAATTTTGTAGGATATCCAAGAGCTTCAAAAGCAGGTAAACTGGACTGTCTAGAGTTCTAAAAAATAACATTTCATAAGAGGAACACTGCTTTTTTTCCTCCCGTTTTTTTATGTGTAGAGATATGATCGTACTGTATGTATGAGTATTTATATGGTTGGTATATACGTAACATATGGACTCCACACAGTCCAGTTGGTATGTTCAGGTGAATTGTAATACCTTGTGCTGCGTTTAATGACGAAAGTTAGTTAAGGGAAACATTTGTTAAAAAGTAAATTCAAATTTTTGGAGTTGAGAGTTCCAGGGGATGTAATTATAGTTAGTACTGTTAGACAATTAAAAACTAATTGGATAATAATTGTAGCTGGGGGTATCAAATACATTTACCTTCAACCTCAGTTTTTTTTGCTGCCGTTTTAATTATCTGTATAATTGTCAAAACCCATAATATGCATCTTATCTTAAACACTGGCATATTCGTAGGAGATCAACGTGAACATTGAATGTAGTTTGAATCTGAGCCAAAGATACAGTAACTTGGCAGGATTTGGCTGATGATTCGATTCATGATACGTATATACATACCATATACATACTCACGTGCGATCATGTCTGTACACATTTAAAAAAAAAAAAAAGCAGTATAGCTTTTTTTTTTTTTAGATCGTTTTCCATTTATGTCAGTTTGTGCTTAAATCTTTGAAGCTCTGTGAGCTTCGGCGTCACATTCACAACAGTGAGACTTGTGGCTTGTTTGCTATTTGCGGCACAATGTGTGAATGTGATCTGTATATATTTACATCTATTCTCTTATCACATTGCACACCTGGAGCACAAGTCTCCGGCACACCATAAACAGATGCCTTATAAAAGAAAATAAAGAAAGATAGAAAGACGAGGGGTAAAAAAAACAAAAAAAAAATGGAATAAATAAAATGCGGGAGTGCACTTCTGGTCACATTTCACTCAAAGTTGTCACAACATAGCTCTGACAACTGATGGAAAACACATAGTGTGAGGGTTGATGCATGTGCTGTGACATCCATGTGGATCTCACGAAAGTAGAAAACAAAGAATGCTCGAAACTGTCAACATATGAATGGCATCACAGGCAAAATAGCTACAATTCATCAATAACTTAACGTGGATTTTCTGATGGATTGCACCTTATTGACGTTGGGATTATTCCTATGGTCACATCCACGGATAAAATGTTCGACCTCTGATAGATCATCAAACACTGCGTATAAATAAATTAGCTGAAGAAGATAAACCAAGCGAATCTTTACAGTCCAACATGTTTTTGAAAACATCAGTTCCACGACTGTAGCACATGTTTTTAATTATTCATTATAATAAATACTTAATAACCAAATAACTATAAGATTTAAGTAACCGAATTTGACCGGGTTGCTTGCATTTTTTATTCGACTCTAATTTTAGTTAGAATATTCCAAATTAGGATAGTATTTAACATCTAAACTGTAGTTTATACTACTATTTACTTAGAGAATAATTAATAATAATGTAATAATATCCTTTACTACACTTAGATTTCTAATATTTTCTATAAATAAATCCACCAAATGAAACAATCCATTAGTGATGCAATGATAAGGTGTCATGAAACAGCTCATGAGGTTTCATGAAAAATTGTCCTTAATTTTTAAAATAACACTAGAGAATGAAATCTAATGTCATGTGCAGACACATGCATTTATACCCAAAACATGTTGTCAGGCACAGTTGTGATGGTCCAATGAGGTATCATGAGACAGTCCATTAGGTTTCATGAAACAGTGTCCTTATTTTTAAAATTACTAGGGGATAAAAACCTAAGATCATGTGCTGACATGTACATTTATACCTAGAAAAATGCTCAACAGTAGAAGAATGTTGATAAGGCTTCATGATACAGCTGTGTGGTCAAGACACTATCATTATACAGCTGTGAGTCAAGACACTGTATCATTGTACAGCTATGTAGTCAAGACTCTGTATCATGATACAGCTGTTTAGTCAAGATACTGTATCATGATACAGCTGTTTAGTCAAGACACTGTATCATGATACAGCTGCGTAGTCAAGACGCTGTATCATTGTACGGCTGTGTAGTCAAGACACTGTATCATGATACAGCTGTGTAGTCAAGACACTGCATCATGATACAGCTGCATAGTGAAGACACTGTATCATTGTACGGCTGTGTGGTCAAGACACAGCATCATGATACAGCTATGTAGTCAAGACACTATATCATGATCAGCTGTGTGGTCAAGACACTGTATCATGCTACAGCTGTGTGGTCAAGACACTGTATCATGATACAGCTATGTAGTCAAGACACTGTATCATGATCAGCTGTGTAGTCAAGACACTGTATCATGATCAGCTGTGTGGTCAAGACACTGTATCATGCTACAGCTGTGTGGTCAAGACACTGTATCATGATACAGCTATGTAGTCAAGACACTGTATCATGATCAGCTGTGTGGTCAAGACACTGTATCATGCTACAGCTGTGTGGTCAAGACGATGTATCATGATACAGAATGTTCCCTTCACAGCCGTTTCATGAAGCACCATCAACCCATTACAACTGTACCACCAATGATGCGTCACTGAGGTTTCGTAAAACCGTATCCTGATTTCTAAAGGTCACGGTATGATGATGAGCGCCACCTACTGTGCTAAAAACAACACCCATAGTGTTTCATGAAACCTATTCAACCCACAAACTATATGAATTAAAAAGTTTCAATAGTTATTTAAAGTACAAACAGTAATGGAAAAGACTTAAGATGTTTAAATATTTAAATTTATGACATTTATGAACGGTATTAGTTAATATTTGTACTTTAAGTAATATGGGTTTGGGTACTTTAGATAAAGTATCCTTAATCGATGGCTCTTATAAGAATTAATCCATTTTAAAGTCATTCTGTTTCAAGTACGTTGAGTGTATTAATAGGATTTTTTTTTTTGTTCTGCTGAGATATGATTCATGAAGCTTTCATTGTATTTAAAAAAAATTCTCTGGACATAAATTAGACCAAGCTGGTTTTGTGTTGCTTTTCTTTTGTGTATAGAAAGTCATTAAAAGTCATCGCTGATTAGGGAATACGCTCAGGCTTTATCTTGAGAAAGAGAAATGCAAAATAAGCAGCACATTGTTCGTAGAGCCGTTAAAGCTGTAATATGACACATAACTCCCCTAAAAAAAACAAAAAAAAAACTCCGGGTTGTAGTTACAGCGTCCTGCGGGGTAATGTGGAGGAAACCGTTTTAATGATGGATGATGAGGCACACGGCTAAAATTAATGCAAAGTAGCAACGTAAATAAGTGTTGACAACACTAGCATTTTGCCGACAATAAGCAAATCAGATCATCCCAACATGTGCATCCGCTTACCAATCCCCATTTCCATTGTGCTGTTCAAGTCCCAGGAGCGGCCATTAGCGCTCCTCAAGATTCCATCAGCTGTAACAGTAGGATCATAAAACCCACTTTGTACTAGAACTCATTTACATTTGTACATGAACTGGTTAATTGTGTCTTCGACTAATCCAAATATTCTTGTCAGGGGAGAGAGATTATTTATGATGGGTGCAGAGCTGGCTTAGTTTGGAGAAACATTAGGATGTGCTGTGTTGTTCGGAGAAATGTGACTCCTGGTGTGGAAAAAACAAGTTAAAATTTGCAGTGTTTTTGTTTTGTTTATTTACTTTATCGAAACCGTATGTATATAACATAATGTATATTTATTTAAACCATTTTCTCCTCTTGTCTTTTTATTTCTTTTTTATTAACACATATTAATGCAAGAAATCATAAAAATCTCGCTTGTGAATGTTTTGTTCTTTTTTTTTATTATTATTAAGATCAAATATATATATTTAAACAATTCAAAACTAAATTATTTTGTTAGTTTGCTCTGTTTTTTATAATATTATATTATAATAATATATAAATAATATAATATATATATTATATATATATAATAATATATAATAATATATAATATTATAACTACATCTATACTTGTATTTATACTTTTTATTCTGCTTTGTTGTTGTGTCCAAATTATATATTATATATTTATATATATTTTTATTATTTATAATGTTTTATTTCTGTTTATCTTTTTTTTTCATAACTCATCTATCCTTTTTGTTAAAACCATATATCTATATATATATATATTTATATGTTTGTTTTTAAACAAAACAAAAACAATCTTGCTAATTTGTTTGTTATATTCTGGTTTCATTTTTTGTTTTTTTACAATATATAGAAAATGTTGTCACAACATGATCTGGAGCTTGTAATCCATGCGTTTGTTTCTTCTCGTCTGGACTATTGTAACAGTTTGTTTTCATGTCTTAACAAGAAGGAGCTGTCTCGTCTGCAGTTGATTCAGAACTCTGCAGCGAGAATTCTGACCCGCTCAAGTAGGAGAACTCACATTTCTCCGATCCTTAAAACTCTTCACTGGCTTCCAGTTTCTTTCAGGATCAACTTTAAAATTCTGGTTCTAACTTTCAGAGCTATTCATGGTCAGGCTCCTCCTTACATCACTGATCTGATCCAGCCTTACACCCCAGCTCGGTCTCTGGATCAGAATCTACTTATGGTTCCACGCACACGGCTCAGGACCAGAGGAGAGAAATCTTTTCAGGCTGTTGCTCCTAAGCTTTGGAACAATCTTCCTCTCTCTTTGCGCTTGATGGAGTCTACTGACTCCTTTAAGAAACATCTTAAGACGTTTCTATTTGTTCAGGCTTTTCCTTGAATTTCTCGAACTCCTGTGTTGTTCTCAGTATTATCTTGATCTTTGAAGTATGTACTGTTTTTGAGTATTGTTTTGATTGTTAAAGCGCTTTGTGACCCTGGTCTCGAAAAGCGCTATATAAATAAATATTACTTACTTACATATATATATACAGTATATATATATACAAAATTTAAAAAAGAACAAATCGAAACAAAATAATATTTTTTAGTTTATACATTTTTGGCTCCATTATTAATTTTTTCTATACCAAATTTACACTTTCATTTCCTTTTTTTTTTAAACCTCATCTTCACTTGCATCGACATAAAAATCATATTAGTTTATGTGTTTTCTTCTGCTTTGTTCTGTGAAAACTTTGTGTCCCTGAGCAAGACACTTTACCCTGATTGCTCCCGAGTGCAGATTCGGCGCCATGTGGTGCAGCCTACTCCCATCAGTATGTGTGAATGGCTGTCAAAGCGCTTTGTGACCCTGGTCTAGAAAGGCGCTATATAAATAGAGATTATTATTATTATTATATGTTTTGTGTTATTTTACCCACAAGAAATCAAGCTGAATGTCTTTTGAAGCCTGCTAAAGTGAACATATATTTAATTGGGGTATATCAGTCGACAGCATGAGAGTATTTCCCATTACCAATCCAAAGTGCATATCAGCTGGAAACATTATAATCGCCTGTCATGACTAGGTGAGATCTTTTTTCGGCAACAACCACTGAGTTGAAACAGTAAGTCATACGCACTCAAGGATAAAAAAAAAGAAAAACACTTTCTATAGGTGATTATCTTCTGAATGAAGCAGAAAGAAACTGCTCCAAGGGCACTCTCGTCATCACCTCGCCTAGTAAAAGAAATAATCAGACATATTTCTCCGTCATAACACGTTTTATATAATCAAGTCTCCACCTGCTAATCAGGTGCTTAAAGTCAATAATAAATGCAGCCTGAGGGAGGAAACAGACATTACCAACGTCGGCGTGATTCACCCACTAAATTGTGTTAATGGAAAGCTGATTTCCCAAACGACACACTGCCGTCTGATTTTTTTTATCCATTTATTTTTTTTTCCTTCAAGATAAAGACGTGTTTATAAATCTCTCCCCTTTCGCCACGCTAATATCTCGCCATCATCTCCCCCCCCCCCGATCCCCCCTCGTCATTATCGAGCTTCGGCCGAAACAAATACTCGAGCGCCGTCGTCACAAACTTGTCGATTCAAAAAACCTAATCTCGCTCGGAACAATTACAGACGACAGCTGCAGGTAATGCCGTCAAGATAAGTGAAAGATTGAAAGAGAGAGGATATAAAAAAAAGAAAAAGAAAAGGACAGACGGTTGCACGCGTAGGAAGTAAGTGGTGTTAAATGCGCCATAAGAAAACATTAACGTTGCCGTGTTGCATGTCGACCGATTTGTCACCCTCGGTTTTTTTTCGATGCATCCGAGCAGTATTTTATGTTCCGCCACCGCGTCGTGCGTTTATTCACACCGTGAACTTAAATCAAAACAAGAGTGAGCACGCAGGGCTTATGTTTGGCCCCTTGTGGTTCGGTTAATTAACAGAATGGGCTTTTCTCTCGCAGGCAGAGGCTTTAAGTGGTGGGAGGATCCGCCTCGCTCCTCCTTGTAGAACCGCATTATGTGGTTGGAAGAAAAAAAACAAGGTGTTTGGTGAAGTAGGTGCAACATCTGCTTCCAACATGAAGGGGTTTACGAGTGTGTGTACATATTGAAGGGATTTATGCTTTTATCTTGTCGTTTTTGTTCGTTTTTTTTGTTGTTTATTTTGCATTTTGCATTAGTATTTTGATTTTTTAAATGTTTGCTCTAGTTTTTAAGGTGTTTTTATATGTAATATTGTGTTAGTAAATTTATGCCTGTTGTCTCCAAAGAGACTTAAAGCTTTTTGAGATGTTCTTTAGTCATTCACACACACTGATGGCAGTAGGCCGCGACCCAACATGCGAGCACACTATCCAGAGCAATCGGGGTTGAGGTTAACCACTTTAGCGTCGTGACCAGACATGGATGAAGTGTGGCCCAGGGGCCAAATGCAGCCCTCTGACTGCATGTATATGGCCCTAATGAGGTCACCGTTAAACTATAAAAATGATAATGAATAAATGTTTTTAATAATTAACAATTTGACTCAATTAAGATTTTTTCTTTCCACTTTTCTTTCTCTTATGTCTCATTTTTGGGTTAATCTATTCTAAAATAAAGTGTTGTTGTATCACGTTTATTAATTCAATGTATTTAAAATGATGCATTATTCAATAAAATAACAACTCTGAGTGATAGTTCACCCGAAATTCAAATGTCTGAACAATCTCATGGCGAGGCTTCAATACAAGATGAAGACGAAGACAACTGAGCTCCAGTCGCTACATTAAAATGAACAAACATTTTTGTCTATAACTTTGAAAACAGATACTCTGAAATAAATCCCAACCTTATTTGAATTTTGGGTGAGCTGTCACTTTAAGTTTACTTCGATTTATTTTATGATATCATGGCAAATGTTAAATTAACTTTGTTGTTATTACAAAAAATGACAAATAAAAACTTAAAATAATTTTGAATAGATTTAGAATTAAGGCTTTTTCATGATTTCCTTTTTATTCCTTTATCATTAGGTTTACAACCATATTAAAGCTCATTTTATTCATTCCTTTATTTCATTCCTTACAACAGGCACAGTATATAATGAAGTTAAGCAAGTGAGTCATTTTTATTTGTAAAGCAATGTTTCCGCTGAGAAAATATAAATATATCAATTTTTTTTTATTTTTTAATCTATATTTCCTGTTTTTTGAATATTCAAAATAACAAAAAGACCTAACATTTGAGAAGATAACTGTGTAAGTAAGTAAGTAAGTAATTTTTATTTATATAGCGCTTTTCCAGACCAGGATCACAAAGCGCTTAAACAATCAAAACAATACTCAATAAAGTATATACTTTAAAGATCAATATAAAACTGAAAACACAGCAGGATGCGTTTTATTTAATGATACAAACTGTATGTAACTTGTTTTCTCGTCTGATTCTGCAGTTACAGGCTCTGTTGGTTTAAATTAAATCCACACGACGTCAAGGCATCTGAGGCGACAACAACGCCAACAGATGAAAGTGAAAGTAAAATAAAAAAAATACCTGCATTCATTCGCTTTGAAACGCAAGCTGCTAATCCTAAACAGTGATGAAAATAAAAACTGTAAGCGAGCGTTTTAATCTTCTTAAAATGTGGCTTTCAAAAACAGCTTCAATGTGTTGAAAGTCAAAAGTTAATTCTATAGATTCGCGTGGATGAGCTCACGGTGCCGTTTGTCAAGTCAATGACTCTTGCCAATTAAGTTGCACTATTTTTCTAATTTTTCAATAGTCAATTACTCAAGATGTATTTATTTATTTATGTTTTTTTTTAGGATCACAGTTCTTCGCCTTGAGCTGAAGTAAAGATGTGAAACATCGGTCTTGACTCAGACAAGTCGTTCCTGCTGCCATTTCTGAGAGAAAATAGATCCTCTCTCACATCAGCCTAGAGATCCAGAAACATTGAAAAAAAAAAAATCATAATTGAGGGTTTATAGCGTTTTACGTGGTTGTGTTTTGACCGCCACGTGTCATTTTTATGAGTTCAGTGATCGGCCGATATTATAGACTGACAGATGTATCCTGTCTGTGATAGTGAATTCATACACGTGTCTTCAAGGCCAACTCACACCTCCACAGTCACATAATAACCAGTCTTTCAGTCTAAGACGAATTGAAATAGATAAAATGAAAAACTTAAAGCTCATAGAATTATGGTTATTTCTGATAAAAGTTAATAAAAATCACTGAATTTTTCCACACTGGATATGCATTCTTTGCACGTAAACTCATAAAAAAATAAAATATCACACAATTAGCAAAGTTTTACTTAATAATTAATTAAATAAAAGCATCTACGTTGATAAAACATTTGGATCAAAAGCGATGTTAACTTTGACTGATATGAGAAGCAACATATACACCAAATATACTGTATATATATTTTTTTGAGAAATCAATTGAATCCATTTCGTCTCGAAGTGAAGCGATTTGATTTCTCGCGCTGAACAAGTGAACAGTGAAGCCGTTTATTTTGGGACGAGTACAGAAGGCGACGTTTTGTTGATGCCAAAAGAGAAGGAGGATCAGTAATCATGCCAGGACTAAATTAACGAGAGCGCGACTTTCAACCGAACAGTTTCTGATCACAGGGACTTCAGTATTTTGATTACTGAAAAATAGAAGCGGTAAATATACACACTTCTGATTATTTGCACGTGTATAAAAGTGTGTGCAAAGTTCTATAAGAGCTTGTTTGTCCGCCCAGATCTTTTTTTTCTTCCGTACCTTCTTAGTCATAGAAAACATTTATATCGTGATATGCTTTTTGAAGGTACTAGATCAATATTTAAGACTAATGTATGGATTACACGAAAAAATAAAAACATGTTACAGTTGTTTTTGTATGGTTTATAGTTCAATAATGTGCTTGTAAGATACAATAATTCTATTTTTTTTTCAATAAAAATACAAATGTGCACTTCAAAGTCATTTTATGGTTGCTATTCAACTTCCAGCAGCTAGATGGTAGAAGTCATCATGTCCTAAGCAGCTTACTTTACATTGAAGTTTGGCTATGACTGAGGATGAGAGGATACAGTCAACTCCAGCAGTTTTTAAAGCTGATTTTCGGACATATTTTTGTTTTAAACAAATGGAAGCAGTTACGACTTCGTCAAGAGTCATGTGGTCTATAAATTCACCAGAGTCAAGTACTCGACAATGCTACAAATATATCCTTGTTCCTACCGTATCACAATATATCGTATCAATGCCCCTGTATCGTGATACGCATCGTATCGTCAGATTCTTGCCAATACGCAACCCTTATCTTAACTTTCCTCAACCTGAGCACACTTTGTCCAACGCCAAACATGACAAAACATCAGCACATATTCATAAAGATTCACACAAAATACATGTTTAATATTTATGATGAATATTTTAGTTTAAATGTTGAGTCTAATACAGTGGTGGGCACTTACTGGGACATAATATATACTGTTACTGTTAAAACGAAGATGATTCAAAACTAAAATAAATGTTTATTTATATATATATATATATTTTTTTTTTTTTCTATTTTTTTATTTTAAGTATTGTTGATGCATATTTTGATTCTAAAATTCTAAGATACGATTTATAAAGTAGTGATTGGTTAATGAGACTTCATAAATCAGTTCTGTATCATGATACAGTGTCTTACTTTTGAAAGTCCACTAGATGTCACTCTAAGCTTGAAAATTATTAAAGTGTTGTGAGAACAAGGAAAACAGAATATTTATCAATGTTTTGGAAAATGTATTTAAAGTTCACGAATTGGGAGACTCAAATTGTATTTGTTGATGGTGAATAACTATACTAAAATATGGTTAAAATGCAAAATAAATCACATTCAAAATAAAATAAAAAAAACTAAATATCAATAAATTAGAAAGTAAAACATCAATTCAATATTTTAATAAAAACTTCAAGGAGCCTGAAATATTTAAGGGATAGCAATTCTCGAAGTGAATGGCTAAACTACCAAAAAGAAAAACATCTAAAATACACGAAAAACAAAAACAAAATAGCCATTCATTATAAAGTACAAAATAATAAATATTTGCATACAAACAGTGTTTTCCAAGATATTTAACGGACATGCAATTTCCAAATTTATTTTGTTTAGGGGAATAACTAAATAAGAAAATGGCTAAAATGCAAAAACAACAACAAAATACATTTTCAACATTAAGTTGACTTAAATTTGTATTTTGCTGTGTCACTACAACCTCACGAGGACCATAGCAAAACACAGAGGGCCACATACTGTCCACAAGCCGTACTTTTCCAAAGGTGGGTTTATCACTACAACATTTTACATTATCCTTACAAGAAAATTTAAATAACATCCCTAATGTACATGTTTTCGTCTTCACTGTGTACTAATCAGTGCAAATATTATTGTACCTGTAAATTAAGTAAACTATAAAAAAAAGCAGTTAAACCACTAAATGCTCCTAAAGAGGCAAAAACAAATTGTGTCTCAACTCTAAACTCAGAAATGAGCTGTGACAAAACAATTACCATGAAAGTGTGTAGTAAAGATGGCACAGCAGCAATAAAAAACAAAAAAACATCAGTGTTTTTTTGGTGACTCCAAACATAAAAGTACTGCTATTCTCTCTTTAGATAAAGACCATGTATTTAAAAACAAATGTTATAAGAGACAAGAATATGGAGCTTATACTCATTTCTTTTCTCCAGAATGAAGCTTAAGTTGTAACCTATGTTCTTACCGATGGTTTCTTAATGGAAGAAACATTCAGCAGATGACATCTATATACACTGGCTGCAAATGAAAGACATTTTTCTGGCTTTATTGTGCATCCAAATAGCTTCTTGAAAAATACAGAGGCTCGACGCTGCCAATGAAATACTTTGGGGAGAAGAGAGAAGGCAAAACATCTGTCCTCCAAATTTTAATTAGATTTAACCGATGGGATTTCTTTCATTTTACAGAGTATTGCTTGTCTGTGTGGAATACTTGACAGCCTGATTTATATAAATAAAATATAATCGTTGGCTACGGAAGACTGTTTTTAATCATTGTTTTTCTGCTTAAAAAACTGCACATGGGTGAATGTTGCATTGTATGTTTTAACTTGTATTGCTTATATAACAGAGAAATAAACTTGAATACAATGGGTTGATGATTATTTTTTTAAACTATAACTGAATGAATATTGATTTCCCACCAAACTAATATAAGTAGTAGAAGACAAATGGTAAATACTCATGTTTAACTCCACGTAAAACCTAGGGCTTTGTATCAAACTTTGTTTCTGACCGATATGCTTCTGTTGTTTCCAGTATCAATACATTTTTTCAGTTGCTAAGTTTTGGTAGCTACGTGTGATCGGAACTCGATAATGTGAGGAATTTCTTAAGAAAAAATCACAAGTGACAAAGTCAGTAAACATCAGATTCATTTGTTTCTTGTTAGTGGGTGTTTTATTTTTACTTTAAATTCGGCATTCATTTGTTATTTTATTAAAAAAGATGAAAAATACTGTGAATAATTTCCTTTTTGTTAAATTGATCTCATTAAATTGGCATTAAGTATCTTTTAGAAATCGGTACCAAAGTGAAAGCATTGGTATTAGTACTTGGATCGAACATTTTTGATCGATACCTAGCCCTATAAACACCACTACTATGTCCTGTCTACTCCTACAGGGGGCGCTGTGTAAAGAAGTGGTAGATCAAACCACAACTTTTTCCATCACAATTTGATATAAGTTAATAGTTTTGCCTCTTCAATTGATATTTTTTCCCAATTAATTTTAACATTACCAAGATCCTCAATCTGTCTTTTAAGATAATATACAGAGATAGTTTGGTAAAAAATACAATTTGTTTGAAAAAATATTTGACATCCCTGGATCAGATTCACCCTCTTAGTTAGCCGGAATGAAAAATGAAAACAGCTGAGTTTAATTGAATTTATTGTGGTATGTTTTCTGGAAATAATAGTTTTGGGTTAGTTGATAGTAATAAAATAAACGGATATAATTATTTTTACACTTAACTAACCTTGCTATTGCACGTGCAATTATTTGTGATTAAACCCACAATTTTACGTCAACATTTTATGTTAAAAACGCCTCTTTTTTTTAATAATTTAACTTGTTTTTAGCAGTCTTAACCATATGTTTAGGGACCAGCTGCGGCAAAATTTGAATTGTGAACTGAACTGTGGAGAAATTTGGCAAGCCGCGGAGACTGTAGACCAGACTCGAATAATAAATTGATTATGATGGTTGCTTCTCAGCGTAGGTGCTGTAAAGTGCTACTTTGGAATATCGGCCATTTTTTTTAGGAAAGGTAAGGTTCAGATTTAAGATAAAGTAAAATTACCTTTACTGTTTATGTCACTTTTAAACCCTGTAATAGTCTCGCTTAAAGCAGATGTTGCGAAATGTAATAGATCTTTACCTTAGTCTGGAACATGATACATTGTGGCACAGTTTTTTTTTTGTTCTCCTCACTGATAATCAGAATCAGGTCTAGACTTTTTTATGAATAAATGCATGCATTCTTTGAATATGTCTGGTTTATCAACCACTTTGAACCATTTCATTAGACGGGTTCACCTGAAGGGCATCGATTGAAAATGAAATTTATCTAAATAAACACAAGATAAAAACATGCTCCTAAACTTCTCTGAATTACATTTTTTTTAAACCATTTATTTCCGTTCAAGTGCTCAAAAGTGTCTGATTTACCGATGCATTTTGAAGTTCAAATCTGAAAAACCTTCGAGAACATCTTATTGCAAAGCAGTAACAATAACGCAGCTAAATTCCTTTTTCCTTCTTCCTGCTGACATAAGCTTAGACATACAATAAAAAGTCTTTCATTATCCGACTCCCCTGTGGCTACAATGGCCTTGTAATAGATAGAGCTAAGAGTCAGTTCAGTCAGACTTTGGGTTATGAATCATGAATGAATTAAAAGGATCCAATGATTTAAGGCGTGAAACTTTTTAAAAAGGAGTGGAAAGGCTGCATCGCTCGCATATATCCTTGGTGTTTCACCGCAATAGAGATCTATGGCGTGGATTTCTGCAGGGATAGCACTCCATGTATCATTGTTCTCTGCGGAGCTTGAGGTGCTGAAGCAGCTGGGAGGCAGACCGCATCCGAGCCTTTTGTGTGAAGCCTCATGTCGCATTTTTTTAGTCCTAAATTCCCTCTAATCGTTTAATAAAACGCTTTAGCTTTATGGTAGATTTGATTTGATAGTTCACCTAAAAAAAAACTTTACCCATTTTCAAATCATGTCGACTCAGGGTTTGGTGTATTTTCATTTTAATGTAGCGACTGGAGCTCAGTTGTCGTCGTCTTCATACAAAAAGACAAACTTAAAAACATTCAAATACCTTCATACTGCTCGTCTGTAACATCCATCTTGTCTTGGAATTCCAAAAAGTAGAAATTACTCAAAAAAAAACTTAAATAAGTTCATATTTTTAGATTGTTTTTAGCGGAATATCCCAGACTATCGACGTAAATTCAGGGACACACTGGGACATAGACTAGATATAGACTTATTTTTAGGTTTTTCGGAACAATTTCTCTTGTTGGGGCTTCAATACAAGAGGGGCGTTACAGACAAGCAGTATAGAAGTATTTGGATGCTTTTGAGTGTGTCTTTTTGTACGAAGATAAAGACAACTGAGCACTATTCGCTACATCAAAATGGACATTTTTATTTTTGCCCATAACTCTGATGTTTACAGAGTCTTCATAAAGTGATGCGCTGGTGAAGCTTCATGAAACAGTGTCATAATGTTAAGGTCAGTAGGTGGCGCCATCAGTTTAAAAAATGATGTGATGTTTCATTAGAACAGTCAAATAGTGAAGAGACTGCCATCTAGTGAACTTTGAAAATAATGACACTGTTTCATGAAGCTTCATTAGACCATCACTAGTACTCATTTGTTTTTGTAGTGAAAGTTTTCAAATGTATGCCTGTTTAGTCCAAACAATAAAAATATCCAATACATAGTCTTAGTTAGTGGAAGAAATAATAACAACGGCATAAAAGCAAAACCAAGGCTGTGCATAATGTATTTATTCTAGTGATGAAAGCACCAATTTGACAAACGCTTTTGAGACAAACAAAACATAAAAATACAAGGAAAAAAAAACACGTAGTGCTCTGACTTGACCAATTTATGGTTTGCTTGTCATGTGTTTTTTACCGCCTCAGGCACTGGAAAGCAGCGTCTGATTTGCCTTTGGTCTTCCCCGTCTTGACTACAGGAAGTGCCAGGGGCCTTGTAGGGTTGTCAGGTTACATCCTCGCACATAACGCTTCACGAAAGCACGACGTCTTAACTAGCTATGCGAAGGAGGGCGAAGACGGAAGTAGAAAAGTGACAAGAAAATGTGCTTTTCAATTAGATTGGGTTATTTAACTGAACTCTTTAATACTGTATTTGCAAGTGTATTTTATAAGTATTGTAAATATAGGGTTCGTTAACACGGCACAGGGTTACTGTAGGTGAGACTGGGATTCTTAAGATAAATGAAGAGGAAAATCTTAAAATACTATTTCTTGATTAGTCTTTAATATGCGAGAGCTGATGAGGGGGGGACGTCGAGAATATTCCTGGTGTAATTAGTAGTGAGGATTGTGCCGTGAGGAACGTCCTTGTAATACATTTATGAATCGAGTACGCAACGACTTTCTGCCACGGGTTACATAAAAGCTGGAAAACATGATAATTATTCAGGAATTTTATATTATTTTTTGTTAATTGTTTTGCCATTTGTTAACTGTTGGAATTGGATTCAATTAATAGATTTGAGACATGCAAATGCCAATAATTAAATAAATGAATGTGTCTTTTAAATAACGCGGATCGAGAAGTAGCCGCTAGGCCTTTTTGCTACTGAAAGAAAAAATGTGTTCATAAACACGATCCAACATGTACATGAGCCACTTGCTTCGGCTTTCTAGTCTTTAAAATGCTTCTTTATTTCAACTAAAAATAACAAGGTTTTGTAGTTTAGCCATGCGTTAGTAAGGTACAGACATGAAGAATACAAGAGACGCATTTGTTTTAATTTACAGTACGCAATTAAAATACAGGTACCCCCATTTTAAGGGGTACATTCATTTTTTGAGTAGCTAGATAAAAATCATATTGTATATTTTTTCAATGTTTTATTTACACCTACATACATTTTTTGCGCTCTAAGAAGGTCTGGTTTGAAACTAAATTCTAGTATGAATTTGAAACTGGTGCTTAAGTCCCACATACCTGTAACATGAGATATTTACTCGCGCTATTAACTTGTATTCGACGGAACTACATATTCGCACCTAGAGTTACGCCTTTACTTCAGGAAAGTTTCAAGTGGTGATAAAAATGGTGCAATACTGTGCACACATGTCTTTTTTTCCCTCTTTGATCGAGAACAGCAGATTCAAGCATTTTGTTAACTTGAAAAATAGTTGTTATTATAGTGTTTTATTATTTTACGATAACAATCAGACAAGTGTGTCTTCTGGTTTATGGGTACAAATATATAGTTATGTGTACACGCATTTGAAGTACGGGTACAGATCTCGTGCTACGAGTGTGTAAAATAGATGCACATACAGTGCAGATTTTTTTTCTATTCTATTTAGATTTTATTTATTTTTCTTTTTATTATTTTTTATTTCTGGGTGTTTTATTTTCTTGGTACATTGCTCTGGCTGTTGTTGAACCGAATTTCCCCTCGCGGGACAAATAAAGGATTCTGATTCTGATATTTTAGCAGTGATTGAGGTGCAAAACAAATCTGTGACTCACACCTGTAGATTCAAGAGGTTTGTTTAGTAACTTGTAGTTATATTTACTGAGTTTACGAGTACAAGTATTCAATTACGCATGCTTACTTTCTGGATTACGAGTATAAATATGTAGTTAAATGAATGCAACTTAATAGTACGAATACACATCTCATGTTACGCGTATGTGGGACTTAAGCACCGGTTTTAACTTCATATTTTAGGGCCAAAAAGTATGTCCTTACTTTTTTCTGGGAAGAACCCAGAGAGGATATTTGGTTATTATTCACTTGTTAGTGATGGGCTGATGAAGCTTCATTAAAACAGTGTCATATTGTTTAGAGGTCAGTAGGTGGCGACATTAGTTCAAAGATGACGTGATGTTTAATTATGACAGTTGTTTAAAACAAAAGGAAAATAGTGCAGAGATCCCCAAAAAATACACTGGTTAATGAAGCTTCATGTTACAAATTGACCATTGTGGCTCTCAAAATAAGAAAGTTTGGGGTCCCCTGATCCAGACAGAGAAAGCTGGTGAAAGTCAAATCACCACAAATCCCCCTTTTTGTTTTTTTATTTATTTCAAAACAATTGTCAGTATTTAATGTATCCACCAGACTGTTCAACTCAACCGTGTGCATCCTGTGAATGTTCTCAGTGAATGTTTTTTGATGAACCATCAGTCAAAGAAAAGGAGCTGAAACGGGAGTTTGTGGATTCATTCCAGCACAATCGTTCCCAGAACGACTATGTTAGTGGACTTTCACCGGCCTAAACAAGACCCCAGTGTGGATTCAACACTTAAGTGGAGCCAAGCTCATTTTAAGGGACTTATTTTTAGATCAAAATATCTGCTCCCCCCCCCCTAATATAACCAGCAATACAATTATATTTGATGCAGTGCAACAGAGCTAGTATCGTGCGTATTCCAAAATGCCAAGAAAAGGTTTCATGTGTTTTCAAACTTGGATAACTAGAGAAAAATAGCTAAAAATACTTTTTTTTTTTGCTTTTTTTCAGAACTTAGTATTTACAATTACAATGATATGAATGTTATATATTGTGTTTCACTGGAAAGTTTCTTGTTACATTATTTCTCTTTATCTTGTCTGCCCTACATCCGACACTGAATTTTATTTTCTAGTTTAGTTCTAGTTCACACATTTAATGCATTTGAGCGTCTTAAAGCCCTCGGGGGGAATGTTTTCACGAGTGCTGTGCATTGTTGTCATTGTCAGTTGAGGCGACACATTGATTTTCGCAGAAGTTGTTGAGAATGCTATAGAATGATCATATACCGTTCCCTTTTTTACTTGTTTATTATTATTGTGACCTACATAATAATCCGTAAGTAATGATCACAGCATGTTATGGTGTGATTATTGACGTATATAATAATAATAATAATAATAATGTCTATTTGTATAGCGCCTTTCTAGACCAGGGTCACAAAGCGCTTTGACAATCATGCATTCTCCCATTCACACATACTGATGGGAGTAGGCTGCAACACATGGTGCCAGCTATAACTTCTTGCTTTTACCATCACTTTGTAAAGGTCTGTCTCGTTTTATTTTCTTGCTTATTTGTCAATTGAAATAGTTACAATAAATATGTAGGGATGATTCAAATGTCCAGAGCCATAAAATGATACCACTTTCTTTAGATTTCAGCTCAAACAATATGTATGCATTTCCTTACTTTGTGAGTTTGAGATTTTTTGCTTAATTCTTTTTTTTTTTACACAATTTACGTTGGTTTTGCTAAATGAAACATTACAACATATTTAATTTGAAAGTGTAACTGAGTATGTACTGTATTGTGTTGTTGTCTTTGCTTTCTACTTTGTCACTTAAATACAATCTAATAAACTGAAAACACAAAAATTAAAAGAAGCGACATTTTTTATTCCACGTCCTCTGAGTCAACAATGAGTCTGGTTCTGCTCGAGGTTTCTGCCTTCTAAAAGAAAGTTTTCCTAGCAAACTCCACACTTTGCTTTACTTATTGAGTAGCTGGGATCTGTTTTTCCTTTCTCCACTACATTCTTACTTAAACTGTAAAGTGTCTTGAGATAACTTTGTTATGATAAGACACTTTGAATAAAATTGAATTCATTTAGATTTCACTCCAACTTTAACAGCATATAAAGATATAGTTTTCAAAACCTGAGTTCATTTTTTGAGTTTCCTGTTAACCCCTCATTTATTTCTGCTTTCATTTCCTCTAATTGTACTTTACATAACATCCCATTTAGCTGACACTGCTAATCAAAAACATTTTACTATGAATCAGCATCATGCAACGAAGACTTTGCCCAGGGCCCCATTTTATGTGCAACAATGGGATTTGAACCCATTATGATCTACTTGTGGTTTAATAATCAATCCAGGATTTTATCTAGATTAGGGAGGCGAACGGTTTCTAATCTACTCTGACAGACAATATTGAAATAAGAAAACAATGATTTAATCATGTAGTAAACATAAAATATTTAGATTTTTAATCCACTAATATATGTGTATATACAGATAGAGCATACATGTGGGGCAGCAGTAAAGTGACCTCAGGTTTAAACACCACCCACACAGTTGTGTGTTGTTTTTTTTAAAGGAATTTGCCATTAAAATTCCGGAGCTCTAGCTACTTCCTTCCACTGATTCCTAATACCAACATATGGTTGAGAAAACATACCAGTAACTTATCCTTTGCCTTAAGATGAATGAGTTTTAATTTAAAAATGTATAAAATATGAAGCTTCATGAAGCTTCACCACCCATCACTGTTTTTTTGTGTACATATAAAAGAAAGAAATGTGGTACAAATAAAGCCAAAAATAAACATAACAAAAAAAAAAGTAGTTTAAAAAATGAGTAGAATGAAGTTAAATTAATTTATATATTTGTTACCCCATTTTTTATCGTCTTCAGTTTAGGTGAATTTCCACATATTTCTACAGAGATATCCTTAAAAGAAATAATAAATAAGCACTTTATAATAGTTATCTCATCTTATTTTATCTATATTGACAAATAAAACATGATACAAGTATATTCCAAGCACATTCATATTACTGCACACTATATACACAGAGAAACTACATTATTATAATTCCTATCCCCCGTACACATAGCATACATACTAGTGATGTGCTGGTGAAGCTTCATGAAACAGTGTCATGTTGTTTAGAGGTCAGTACGTGGGGCCATCAGTTTAAAAAATAAAGTTATGTTTCATTATGACAGTTGTTCAAAACAGAGACCGCCATCTAGTGGCAAATAATGACACTGCTTCATGAAGCTTCATCAGACCATCACTACCATATACTAATTTAATTGTATAGTATAACCATCAACACTACTCTTTTTTATAGATGTACCACACTTTATATCACTCTATCTTGCATATACTTATATCAAATATTAAACGGATTCATATTTGTACTTCTTTTTTAAATTTCGGACTCAAAACTGTTCCACAAAGTTACTCCACAGTGTGATACACACATGCTTTTCACTTTAGGCTCCCCTTAGATTACATCCCCCTTCTATTTCCATAAACATTCCATGTATTTTTCTTCAATTATTTCTCACTTTGTGCATTATTTGCACCATTTTAAATTGGCCAAGATCCATCCATTTATAGTGCAAGTGTGTACGATCTTGTATTATTTATTGCCATTATTCCCCTTTCTTTATAGTGTATATCAGCTTTAGGGTGGGTTTTGTAGGCGTTTCCAATTGCTTGCAATATTGGACTTACTGTACCTTGAAAATAATCGTATTAATCTAAAAAGTAGCCACAAGTCTAAAATTAAATAAATCCGAAATCAAAACCTGCCGAGACAGTCCAGCTGTTTCCACTTTAGAGTTCAACAGCAATTTGTGACTCAACAAATATCAATTTTACCTTAAAATAAAAAAAAACAAGCGGCTGCCTCCCTTTTCTTCCAAGGGATGTTTGCACTTCAGCTTTTGAGCAACATGAATAATTGCGACTTTCAGAGCTATCTGGTCTGAACCTTCTGGGATATAGATCAGCGTTTTATTTTCGAGAGCAACAGCCTTTTGTCATCTTCTTGGAGAGTCCAAAAAAAAAAAAAGAAAGAAAGAAAAACCTCTCTGTAATTCTTCATGAGAGGATGCTTAAAGGCCTCAGCCGGTTTCTCGAGGGGTGATGCTGAGCTAAGGGTTCAAACGTCAGCTTTTCTGACAAGAATACTTAGCAACAAAGAGTGTTTTAAGACTTCACTGGATCTGCTTCTCAGCGAGTGGCATCATGACCACAGAGTCATATTGAAGTCGATTCTTTTTTTTTTTTTTTTTTTTTTAAAAGAAAGGTTGTTTTTTCAGGTGCGACGGGAACGATTTCTTGGGTTCAGCGAGGAACGTGGACTGTTTTGATGCACCTTGATATCGAGGAGATGAGAATATTCTCATGTTTAATTAATAATGCTAATGAGACTTAATTAGCACAGCTTATGAAAAATGCATCCAAATGAGAGATGAGCTCTGTCCTTAAATAACAAGGCCCCTGTGCTAGATTGGCGATCCTATTACATGCTAATTAGAGAGCCCTGGAGATTGTTAATGAGCAGCGCTAATGTCATTCTGAAAAACCCCAACTCCCGAGGTGAGGTCCATGTGTGTAGTAGTCCCTCTACATACTGCATTGTATATACAGTATGTAGCATGAGCTACTTCCTCGGTAACCCAAATGGCTTCTCAAGGAACTAAAGATGCATTTGTTAGGGGTTTGTTTTGGCGTACGTATCACGATACAGATACTGCAATAGTGTAGTATCAAGGATGTATTTGTAGTATTGTCCTAGTACTTGACTCTGGCGTTGCAGGATTTACAGACCACATGACTCTTGATGAAGTCGTCACTGCTTTCATTTGTTTTCGAAACCAAAATATGTCCAAACATTAGCTCTGGATTCAAACGTATCCTCTCGTCCTCAGTCATCGCAGGGATCTCCCTAGATTTTACTGTTCCTTCAAATGCAGAAGATTGTAATGACTGCTGCTAGCAATTTGTATGTTAATAGAAATTTTTATTTTAAACACACTTTATGGAACTGTGAACCATTAAAAGAATGAAACATCAAATCATTTTTAAACTGATGGCGCCACCTACTGACCTCTAAACAATATGATACCGTTTCATGAAGCTTCATACTGTCCAATATCGATAAAGTATTGTGAAGAAAAAAAACAACAACATTGTGATGTATTGCTGTATTAATATTTAACATATACCACAAGAATCCAAGAAGCGGATTTCAGATTCTAAATTCAACAAAAAAAAATTGATTATTATTGAGCGTTATTGAGTTTGTTTTTTTAAACTATGCAATTGAACAATGTATTGTAATCAATAATTTCAACCATTGTTGGACGTCGTCTTTTGGTTTAGCCCTGTGGTCAAGTGGAGGAGGTTGGGGCGACATACATTCACTCAACAGTCAAGTAAACCACACCTCTTATTATTCAAATTAACGACAACTTATAAATGTGAATAAATATACAAATACAATAGGGTAAATCGTTTTTTGGAATAATTTTGTATTTCAAATGGGCTTTTTAACCTTTTTTTAGTCATAAAAGTCAGTTTTTTGTCATTGTGTGTATTTGACTTCTGGTCTTTCTTTAGCCAGCCTCAAGTGGTCAGTCAATGAACTCCGGCTTCGCTTGTTTTTAGCTTCACTTTTTAAACCAACTTTTCTATTTCTTGTATTCCACACTTATCCAATTTCAAGTATTACTGTTTACATTTTTTAAAAAATACATTAAATAACAATTTACTAAACTGTCTTAATTATTTCCTGGTGTAATTTCTTCTTTTTTTTGCATTTATTTTCATCCATTTTACATGGTGCTAAACAAAAAAATATATATATTTTAAACAATCAATTAGATTGTGATATGATTGACGGTTGAACAATTATTAAACAAAGAATCAGTAAACGTTGATTGTGGCACACAGATCTTTTTAATGATATCAGCTAAAAAGTTGTCTCATTTTGTTTTGTCGAAAAAAAAAAAAAGATAAAATGGAAGCTGTGGATTGAGCCCCATTTGGTTCACATTTTTCTTCCTAATCTTTTCGCAAATTATTTTGAATTATCCCCACGGAAAACATACAATCGCTGATGATGTTTCGCTGGCAACCATTTGTAATCTCGTCTGAACTATAAATTTCCGACTGAGCTGAGAAGAACAGCGAACGCCAGACTGACAAGCACTTCATACACAGCCTCGGAGCTTTTGGGTATTGAGCGATTCCTCTGGGAGTATTTAAAAAAAGAATTGCACACTGCCAACTATCAGTTCACGGTTTTCAAAGAGGGGGAAGAAACGACACAGCTTTTGGTGATAAGAAAATTAACAGATGTTTACATCATTTGTCAGATTGACCGTGAATGTAAAGGAAGTGAGACGTTGAGGGTGAGATGCACTTTTTTTTTTTTTTCGCGAGGAGACTGTGAACGATCATGTTGTGCGTCATCAAAATCTTTCCAACAGCTAACAAATATCACAGCTCCATATCTGAAAATGCCTCTATACCCTGCAGGTAAGGGTCTATTAAATCCTCCTACACTGTGCTCTCGCTCCTACGCCTGATTCTATTGCAACCTGTAAGGCTTCTGGTCAGCAGCACCTGTTTGTGCTTCGTGTTTATCTCGAAAATCTACTCAGTACGAACCCGCAAACATCGGGAGATAAAAAAATCGTCGAAATTCGTGCCAAAGGACGATCACAGAGAAGCGTTGACAATTAAGTACACACACACACGACGTCTTAGTTCCTAAGAAAGGAGTAGGGGGCTGGATGAATGGGTAGATGTGTGTGCTCTGTTTTACACTGTCAATTTGGCAGACGCCTGCAGGGGCTGGTGTGTTGCCATGGTGATATGAGCGAGGCATGAAAGGGAAGCAAGGTTTTGCAGGACCAGTCTCGTAAGGACAGATAAAGCGAGAACTTGGATACGTGGAACAAACTACGTGTGTTTTTTTTCTGAGAAATTACTCTAATTAATATTGATTAAAATCTGCAAAAGATTATTAAAGGTCGACTCATGTGTCGACTTCAGCGTCTCTGAAATAGATGTTGAACCTCTATTGTGCTCATGAGCATTGATCTGTTTGTATAAAACTCTTTTTAAATAAAAATAAAAAAATTGCTTAAGCCCCGCCCACTGACAACCTCAATTTTTCTGGAGATTTACCACGAACACACCTACACTGCTGTGATTGTTCAAGCATCGAGGTTTGTCACCGCACTTCATTAATCCCGGAAGTCTTCACCTCCAAGGGTCTTGTTGTATAAACAAAGCGGGCGTGATTACAGCTGGCTGGAGGTGGAGTGAAGCCATTATTACGTCGTAATGGCTCTCGTAACCTCTCATTTGCCCAGATTTCAGACGGGGGAGAACTTTATAAAGTAATAACTTTAAAAAATGGTCATGATGAGAGATTTACTGTATCTTGGAGAGGAAGACTTCAACATTTGAAACAATGTGAGTGAGATATATTAATATATATACGTTTGTCTATTATTGTCACTCCATGCTGATAATGGGACAAAAAACAAGCTAGTGGTGTGAATTGTCAAAAGTTTGGCCATACAATATTCACCACAATACAGGGACAAAGATGCAATATTATGTAATACTGTTGGATATATTTCTTACTTGACTCTGGTGTTGCGGAATCTACTGACTACGACTGTTGACAAAGTCATATCTGCTTTTATTTGTTTTGACAAAAATACCAAAATATGTCCTTTAAAATCTGCCCGAAGTCTATTGTATCCTCTCGTCCTCAGTTATCGGCAGGATCTCAAAGGACTTTTTTTGGGGTTTCTTTAGCTGTGGACATAAATAGTTATCTAGTGGAAGTTTAACTGCAACACAAAATGAAGCCGTGAATATCTGCATGTTAATTGTAAAAAAAAAAGAAAAAAGACAGCATCCAATTATTGAAATATGCACCGTGTTGCGTGGGTTTACTCCAGGCACTCCGGTTACCTCCCACAGTCCAAAAACATAACGAGGTTGATTAAGAACCTTGGGGAATTGTCCATAGGTATGAGTGTGTGTTTGAATAGTTGTCGGTCTTTGTGAGCCCTGCGACAGACTGGCGTCCTGTCCAGGGTGTCCCCTGCCTCTCGCCCTATGATAGTGGGATAGGCTCCAGTCTCCCCGCGACCCAGGTAACGGATAAAGCGGTAGAGAATGAATGAATGAATGAACCATAAAAAGAACAGTAAAAAATATATGAAGCCAAAAAAAATACATTAGAGAATGTGAGAACATGACTTTTCTTCTTTAGGTTGTCGAGTAGAAGCTTTAAAGTTTAAAAGCTTTTCTCACTCGTCATTAATTTTCATTCTAAATTCCTTTCAGACACGTTGTTGCGTACAGTAACCATGGTCACTTGCAAACGTCTCCCTTCTACGCTTTCCCGATCTTTACACCTTATCGCTCCGAATATACTTTATTTAAAGGGCAACTAATGTGAAAGCCAGACTCTCCTGACTCTCTAAAATGTTTCAAATGTTTCCTCTTTTGAGCATATTACTTTATAAAGTTGTCCCCCATCTGAAATCTCAGCAAACAAGAGGTTCTAACAGCAGAGTCCATTATGACGTAATAATAACTTCACTCCTATCACACCAATCCCAGCAGAGTGGGTGTGGTTACAGTAAACAAGACTTAATCTCCAGAAAAGTGTTTTCAGTGGGCGGGGCTTAAGAATATTTTCTAATGTAAATATTTCAATGAAAATAGTTTTTTTTACAAACACATACTGATTGCAATACAGGTACAAGATACATTTAAGACACACTTGAATCAACACATTAGTTTTTGTTTACAGAGACTTGAGTTTAAAACTAGCACTTGATCATTTTATTTAAGTTTGTTAAAAAAAAAAAAAAAAGTATCACATTAAAAAAGTAAAAAATTGACAGTATTGTGGAAAAAAATACTGCGATAATGTGTTCAGAGAAAAAAGCCCCAAAAACCTTGACTTCATAAACATTCACATCAAAGTAAATCCACTTTCACTCGACTAATGTGTGTTTATTCCCTGGTTTGATTAATGGTTCAGAGGATCTAAAAACGAATGTCGAAGGTGCAGGTTTGGACTTCTGGTCCGGCATTAATCACATTCATTCCTTCATTCACCGACAAAAAAACTCTTTTCATTTGGATACCTTCACCAGAGACAAAGAGAGAAGGAAAAAGTACTATCTCGGGGGGGCGACTCAAATATCGAGTCAGTCCTGTGGTGAGTCATCCATTGTCTAACAAAAACAAGTTTAGGCGAACTGATCCGGCCCAGGGAAGGGGGGGATGGGGGAGGCCTCACTGTTCTCCAAAATTTCGAAAATCTGTCCGGATGGGTGTGCAGTACAACCTGCCACACTAACTAGCGGTTCCTCTCGAGACGTGATCAAGTTTGCTGTGCTCATAACCAGCAGTTGAACCGGCCACCTCTGTGAGAGACACGTCCACGTGGATTACAACCCGTCACTGAAGCTTCTGTCAGAATCGTGCCAACATGGCTGACTAAAACCCGCCCCCCCTGTGGACCACAGAGGAAGGAATCGGGGACACACAACACATGGTGCTGTGATGAGATATTTAGGAGGAGGCATCTCAAGACGGCCGCGGAAAACAACACTTCAGTATAATTAGAAGATTTTCAGGTTCCAGCCATGTGAGGCTCGCAGACAGTTGGCACGCGTCATGGTGAGAATATTCAACTCAGTCTTAAACACGGTACTTCTTTTTTCAAAAATGTGCCAGATAACTTCAGGGTTTTTTTTTCCTCTTCTTCCTTTCAGCAGGCCCTCAGAGAGTTGCCCAGTGCAATAAAGATCTTTCATCATTCTCTTTCAAAATACCTACATGTTCCTCCTGCCGCGTTCACAGACTATCTTCCGCCTTTTTTCCCCCACTCTCTGCTCGCCTTGAACTCACCACAATCCTGATTCTGTCCACTGCTGTCACCCCATAACAATTGAAGCAGCTGCTTCACAGAACCTTTCAAGTGATTTTTTTTCCCATTTCAAGAAAAAGAGTCTGTTTCCATCAAGTACTTTGGGAAATGACTTTGTTTTTATCAAACGAACCACGTCGATCAATACGGATCATTCTGGCAAAAACAAATTCCTCTATTTTTTTTCTTAAGCTGCAATATTCAAAAAAACGTTCTTTAACTGCACCTATGTTGCCAATAGTCATAAATATTTTCCGCTCTATAAGGCGCACTTAAAAGCATTTAATTTTCTCAAAAAATGACAGTGCGCCTTATAATCCGGAGTGCCTTATATATGAACATTACCTGGTGGGTGACTTGTTTACAAACACTTTCATGACTGTAAGGAAATGACAACTTTACTGAAATCAATCATCTAGATTTAACACACATTTCAAATAGTCACTTGATTAATTGATAATCTTTCATATTTAATTCATATTAAATAATCCTATTCTTGCATTGGATTCACTGACTGCAACACAAGGCCGAGGTCACAAAGCCTTGCACACACAAAAAGATTAAACAATCCCAGACTCCCAGCAAATCTGTGGACACCTGTTTGAAAACTCCCACTGAAAGACACAACAGTCCAGCAAGAAGCTGGGAACAAACTCTCTCTAGAAAACAACAAACCTTCGGTAAGTTTCCACTACGATCACGTGCGACGGCCATCTTAGAATCAAGTGTTTACAGTTACTGACCAATCCTACATGTACATTTGACTAGAGGCGTTAACCTGAATATTCTACTATAAAGATCCACCATTTTGTCTGATCTTTGCATTCTGGCATTCGAAGACGTCTGCGATAGATCCCTCTGCTTGCTAGCGCCCTTGTTCACGTAAATTTGTCTCTGACTTCTGCATAATTCACTAAACAAGCATTTTTCTTAAACTCATCCATGTGTCTGTCCTTCATTCCACCACCACGTACAAGGCTGGGGAGGGGTCGGTTCATCGGAACACAAAAACCCCTAACATGACTCTGCCCCGACTAAGCCGACATGCCGTGGGTGGAATTACGTCATTGCGTCATCACGGGGTAGGATTAACAACGCATGTCACATTATGGCGAACGTTTATGGAGTAAGATTACTGCCACCGTTTTGAGCGAGTGTATCTTTGTTGTTGTACACTCAAAATCACTCTGCTGCGCGCTCAACCAGTCATACACTTATGTACTACATGTCATACACGCACGCTCTAGCTGTCATACACACACGCTCAACTTCTCTGCTGCTCACTCAACATTTGTCACGCAACACCAGTCTCGCATGCTTCTGCTTGAAGTCTTTTAAACATCATTTTAACAATTTTACCATGGGATGTCAGAATGCTTAATAAAATTTGACTTTATCTGACTGTTTTGTTGACATTCCCTTTAGCACAGCTTAATCTAGTGGATCCATAACAGAACCCCAGTCAAAGGTTTGACTGTATCTTTTATTCTATGGGCCTTATAATCCGGTGTGCCCCATTTATGAAAACAGTTCTAAAATTAATTGAAGGCGTCGCTTATAATCCGGTGCTCCTAATAGTTGTGAAAATACGGTAATTGGTCAAAATGCAACACCATATTAGCAATAAAAAATAAAAAAATCCTGTTCAGAAGGGATGGTATAATGTCCAATTTTAATGCAACATATAAAAATAAAAGTGAGCATTCACACATCAGACACAAAATAGTGTTAGCAGGGGGTCTTTAAATTGCAGCCCGTTTACCATATCTGGCACATGACTTGATATTCTGAATTTATTATCCAATTTTTTGCGGGTAAAGCAAGGAACTATTAATGTCACATACGGAATAAAGATCTAATGTTATAATTTACAGAGCTTTGATGATATAGTTTAGATGGAACAGATTTCCTAAATGAAAGAAAAGAGAATTGGGCTTTTACACAAAAAAATGCCTTTACAGAAAACGTGAATTGCAACATATACATAGGTTTTTGTAGTGTTTGATTTTTAATATACTTAAAAACTAATCACAAAAAATACATAATTTTAGGCGGCAAAACACAGTCAGAACTATGAACAAAAAATACATTGAAGTACTTCATCATATTTAAATTGATATTGAATTTTAAGCAATAAAAACGATAGGGGCCATATTAACCCTGGTGTTATCTCAGGGTCAAGGTGACCCGAAAGGCCCGAAAAACAAATGTGTTTGTTCATCAGGGATAACACAAGGGATACCCACCAACATTTTTCGTTTTGAGTCCTTCGGGTCACCTTGACCCAGAGATACCACGAGATAACACTTTGCTCAGGTCGTCATTGACGTAGAATAAGATTTATTTATCTTTCAATTAACTTGTTTTCTACCATTTATTTTATTTTATTTCTTGCCATTGATGTGTCTATAAAGCACTTGTGTTACTTTAAAATGTATGAGAAAGTATTGACGCTCACCATCACTTAGAACTGAGCATCACATTTCATAAAACATTTACGTATCTTGTGCAAAACAGTGAAATCCTTTATATCACAAAAGTTATTCAGACAAAAAAGCTGAAGAATGTTCAATTACGATGTACAACGAAAGCAAGATATTTAGAAAAATTGAATAACTGACTCAATATCCACAGAAGAAGCTCATCTAATTGTTTTAGAAAACACAGAAATAATACCCTAAAACAAAACTGTGTAACTGAGTTAAACTCCTATCTGGCTTCGGCGCTGAACAATTGACTGTTTATTGTTCTCATTAGTGAAGCTGCATCACTGCAGTCATTATTCCAGCTGACAGGTCAGCGCACCCTTCGGGTGACTCGTTTTCGAGAACGAGGCCCAATCGTTAATTCAACCAGCAGACCTGGCCTTCAGCTGTACAGCGGACAGAAAAATTGTTGCTTTTTTTTTTTGGATGCCTTCATGATGCTTTTGGAGACCGGTAATTAGGTTTCACAAGCTTCGAGTTAGTCAGGGACGCAGAAGAAATAAAGTTTGAAAGGACTTCATCAGATCAGCACTGTTCCTTTTTTCAGCTTGAAAACCCATTGAAATGGGGGTTTTCTTTGGATGTGAATTTCTGGGTCACTTTGAACTGAAAATGAGATTTAAAAAGAAATAAAAAGCTTTGTAGTTGAAATTGGATCCTCCTCAGCCTCATCCGTGGATCGGAAAATGACGCGAGTTTAACCATTTTTGCTACAATTTCTGAAGTGCGTTTAGGATTTTATGATTTATTTATGTCGTAGGTAAATGCTCTTTCAGCAGTTTTTATTTTCCTGAAAGGTTTGTTCTAAATGCGATTCATATTTTTTAGTTACATTTATGTAATTTTTTTAACTATACAACCAAAGCTATAGCCTTGATAACATTCTATGTGATGATTCCTTAAGAGGGCGACCTTTGCTCAGCCCTAACTCGAAAAATTGAATGTTGGGCCGCATATTATCATGTAGTGGGCCTCAAGTGGCCTGTAGGCCGCATGTTTGACATAAAGAATTTCTCCTCCGGGTTATGATTAAAGTATCCATCCATCCTTCCAGATTATCACTGACTTTTCATTCACACATATCGATATCTAAACCATACATTAATATAGTATACTTGTAACAAGAAGCACACATCTGATATAATAAATAAAAATGTGATTTAACAGTTCTTTTAACAGTAGCTTGACACCAAAATTTGAGTCAAATTGCCATTGGCGATCTGAGATTTCAACATTTTCTTCGTATCACTTTACAATGTATTGCGATATTGTAGGAACTATAATATTTTCGTAGTATTGTAGGTGTACTCGACTCTGGTGTTGCAGAAATTACAGCCACATGACTCTTGACAAAGGCGTAACTACTTTAGTTTTAAAACATAAATATGTCCAAAATTCAACTTTAAAAAGCTGCTGAAGTAGATTGTATCCTCTCGTCCTCATTCATCGCCAAACTCTCGTAAGTTTCACTCAGTTTGAGGCCATGTAAACTGACCATCAACAAGTCGTTCTTTAACTCATTATATCAACATTTAAACCATATATTAATATAGTATACATCCGATACAAACAAAATAACAAAATAAAAATGTGATTTAACATTTTTTAACAGTAGCTTCAAACCAAAATTTTGGTCAAATTGCAATTGGCGATCTGAGATTTTAACATTCTCTCACTATACATTGCATTGCAAAATTTTAGGAACAAGAATAAATTTGTAGTATTGTACGAGTACTTGACTCTGGTGTTGCAGAATTTACAGACCATAGGTTTCTTGACGAAGGCGCAACTACTTTAATTTGTTTTAAAACGGAAATATGTCCAAAATTCAACTTTAAAAGCTGCTGGATGGGACTGTAACCTCTCGTCCTCAGTCATCGTGAAAAACCATTGCAGCTTTCACACTGTTTGAGGCCATATATACTCATCAACAAGTCTTTTTTTTTCCAAACTGGATCAAAGGCTTTAGAAGGATGTATTAAACAAACATCTGAGTTGATTACACTGCTGCAGCTAGTTCGATGGCGTGCATGACTCACAAATAAATTAAAAAAACATATTCTGACCTTTAAAACATATCCAGCTCCCACTGTGTCGCCAGTCGGGGGAACCTCTCTTGGATGGTTTCGATTTTGTTTAAAGAAAAATAAACTGTTTACAAGGTCATTCAGTATAAGATTAGATGCTGTGTGATTGGTCGACCAATGGGTTAATCCCAGACTTCCTCTGAGATGTGTCGGCGTGTCCTTGAGCAGAACTCTGCGGGGAATAAGGAATTTAGAAAACAAACACCGAAAGCAAATATAAATGAATCGTTTTAAATGGTTTTCTGTCACATTTTGTTGATACATTGACTGTGCAGATTGTTGTTGCAGCTTTCAACAAATAATGAATGTGTAATACATTTAGAAAAAAAGTTAAATTGATATAAATAGGAGTATTTCTTGCATCATTTATTTTAAGAAATAGAAAAATATGATTTTGGTCATGTCTGAAGTTTGATCTTGATTTACACATGTTTTGATAGTCACTTGTGTGTCTTCGTAGAGCTGCCGCTCTGTCAAGAAGCAATAAAACACAGAAATAAATAAACATTAACGTGACTTTTAGTTACATTTTGTGTTGGCTTTATTCAGTTGACATCAGAACCAGATCATAGAACAGTATTCTTCAATCAAATCAAGTTATCGATTAGGTTGTAGTGTATTTGTACTATAGGGATAGTTCACCCAAAATTCAAATTTCACTTATTTTCTGCTCAACCTCATGTCGGCTAAAGGTTGGGATTATTTTTTTGATCAATCATTTAATCATTATTTATTGACATAAATGTATGTTCATTTAATGTAGCGACAAGAGCCCGGTTGTCGTCTTTATCTTGGTCCAAAAAGACAAACTTAACCCTTGTGTTTTCTCAGTGTCAAGGTGACCCGAAAGGCACGAAAGCTTGCTTTTGGTTCAAGCAAGGCAAATAAAACAATTACATTTATCGTTCGGGTCACCTTGACCCTGAGATAAACCAAGGGTTAAAAACATCCAAATAAGTCCACACTGCCTTCCTGTAAAGTATATCTTGTATTAAAGCGTCAACATTATAAGATATTCTAAAAAAACAAGTAAATAACTTTATATTGTTTGTAGTGGACGCTAAAAGGGTTTTAAGAGCTTAAAATAAAGACTTTATTTTCTGAAATAATTCCTAATTTCGAGACTTCAATAATAAGATGGATGTTACAGACGAGCAATATGGAGGCATTTAGATGTTTGTGGACAATGACAAGTAAGCATGACATGAGGGCGAGTAGAAATCAAGTGAAATTCCTTCAATTCCTGTAGCCTCAGCTCCTTCAAGAAGGTATTTTCTGTTGAGAACAACAATTTAAATTGAATTCCACGTGTACATCTGCTTGAATTCATCTGCATGCACTATCCGCAAGACCAGAATCCACTACAGGTGATTAGTCCACTTGAAAAATCAGCAGGTGAAGGACAAACCAGGCGACATCTTCCCACCCAAACCATCCGACTCATATTAAAGAAGGAAAACCTGCCACTTTAATCCATTTATCTGACAGACAGCTAGGTTTCTCATCCTATCTTTAAGGCAAGCCCTGACTAGAATGAGAATCGATGATGGAGCAGACGAAAACATTTTCTTTGGAAAGTGGCTCCTTATAATCTCCCCGCAAGACTCTGAAGACCCCTGAAGTCTCGACTTCAAGCAACAGCGTCTGTAAACTGAGATGAGTTGAGATGTCAAGGCCGACTAAAAATGATAGTATCTTTCTTCAGACTTCTTTAGCTGTGAGTGGCAGTACTGGACATACCAGTAGTTTTGAAATTAAATAACTTTTTAACATGGGGAGAAAACTCGAGTCCCAAAGCAGGTGGATGATCCTGAAAAAATTCAAATTTCACTAATTTTCTACTCACCCTCATGTCAACTAAGGGTTGGGATTATTTTCACACCCAAATACCTCCATATTGCTACCGTCCATCTTGTATTAAAGCCTTTTAATTAGGTAAGGTAAAACTGTATTGATTTTTTTTTTTAACCTTACCTTACCTAGGAGTAGGAATTAGGAGTTGTTCTGAAAAAAATTAAATAATTCTGTGTATTTTAAGTTGAACTTGTGTTGGCTTGATGTGGCATCATGGAACTGTTTATGAGGTATCACGATACAGTGTCCACATTTTTAAACACCTCTAGATGGCACTATAAGTTGGAAATTACGACAGGTTTTTTATTGAATTAGTATATGTGAGCCATATATTATAAGTGTCATCTACTGGCCTTTGAAAATGAAGTCACTGTATCATGATACATCATCATATGGTGCATCATGATACATCATCAGACGGTGTATCATGTTACATCAGATGGTGTATGATCAACCTATCAATATTTTCCACCAAGCATGTAAAGTCAATGTATGGGTGAGATACAGTGAGTTAACCAATCACAACCCAGACTTCAGACATTGGTCGTAAATGTTTGTCACAGAAAGAAAAATGGATATTGACGGGGTGTTTTTTGGAATTCATTTACAATTCTCCTGGTATATTCTATTTGACGTTGCAAGTTGGAGTCATATGTAGTTACCAGGGTTAATAGTTTTAGTTTATACATTTTTTTAAAAAGTGGTTAAGAGTTCAGGGACTCTTACTTAAACGGCAACTAATGTATTGATTTGAGTGTCTCTTAAATAGATCTCGGACCTCTATTGTATCATCAGTATGTGTCTGTTTGTACAAAACTATTTTTTATTGAAATATTTAGATTATAAAATGTGCTTTAGCCACGCCCACTGAAAACATTTTACTGCAGATAGAATCTTGTTACGTTGACCACACCCACTCTGATTTGATCGGTCAAACATTGAGGTTTGTCGTGGCATATCAATCAAATAAATGGGTCTCATCCGTATGTGTCTGTTTGTAAAACTATCTTTTCATTTAAATATTTACATTAGAAAATAAACTTAAGCCCTGCCTACTGAAACCTCTTCATTTTTATGGAGTTTAAATCTTGTTTACCATAACCACACCCACTCTGCTGTGAGTGGTCAAGCATTAAGGTTCGTCACTGTGCGCCATTAATCCTGGAAGTTTCCACCTTTAAGGGACTCGTTGAATAAACAAAGCAGGGCAAGATTACAGCTGACTGGAGGAGTGAAGCCACTATTAAGTCAGTATGGACTCCGCTCTTGTAACCACTCATTTGCCCAGATTTCAGACGGGGGAGAAATTTATAAAGTTGAAAACATAGTCATGATGACCGACTCACTGCATCTTGGAGAGGAAGACTTCAACATTTGAAACATGTGAGTGAGTCAGGAGAGTTGAGTTTTCACACTAGTTGCCCATTAAAGGAAAATACAAGACAGACAGAGCCCCCTAGTGGATCGGGTTATGCTGCATCTTGCTGACTCTTCTTGCTCACTGGAGGGAACAAGGGTAAAGATAAAACAGATGGACAGGCAACAGACTTTAGACTTTGCCAGACCCCAATAAAAACATACATTTTTTTAACTAAACATCTATTCACGGGTGAATTTTGAGCCACAGCTACAGGAAAAGTTGACTGCTCTCTCAATCTAGTCCCCCCCCTTCATACATATCACCCGCCAAATCATTTATCTTCATCACCCTGCTTTATTGTGTTCTTCTTATGTTGCCCTCCTCCAGGTTTAGTGCCGCCTGTCTTTTCTCTTTAGCACCTCCATTTTTTTCTCGTCACCTCATATGTTTCCTTTTTTTGCCTTAAACTCATTTAATTCTCTGCTCTGTCTTCTACCTCCTCTCTTGTGTCTTTCTCATTTATTCCTGTCCTCTAGCTTTTCCTTTTCTTCTCTCCTATCCTTTTATAACCCTGCGCCTTTTTCGCCGTCCTCATTACATTTCTGCTATATTGTGAACACTATTATCGCACCATGTGTCAGAACATGTGCTCATTATTGCCTTTTTTTATTTTTATTTTTTTAACTTTGCAGAGATACTAATAACCAGATGATGAGTTATGAATTAGCAAAGGTAGCAGCTTAAAGATGAAAACCATTTATTGCTGCAGTGGTAAAAAAACCCAACAAACCCAGATATTTAAAAATAAAATAAGAACTGGAACATTTGTCTTCAAAAAAAAGCAAAGACTTCATTAAATGGGTCGATTTTTTTGTCAGTATTAAAGGTCATCGAAGACTCCAGAATCCATTAACGTGTATCTTTTTTTCCCCCTTTTTTAAAAAAAACAAAACATAAAACACTCCTTGTGTTACTTCAGTGAGCAATTAATGCATATGTACTACATATATATATATATATATATGTATATATATATATATATATACTGTATATATATATTCATATATACAAGTATAATCTTAACACTGCAGTTTCCTTTTTTTCTAAATGGTTTGATAAAAGAAAATCTTTTCTCCTTGACCCAGTTGCAGAGATAACAGGCACCGTCTTCTCCACCCTTTATTTCATACTTGTGACGGTCATACATATATATGATACATACATACTTTTTTTTAATTATGTAAACTGTAGAGATTGGAAAAAAAGGAAAGCAAACTGAGGTTTCTAAATGATATCACGTGTTATTTTGTCTCAATTAAATGTATATTTAAGAAAGTTAAAAAAAAAGAAGTACTTTTTCTTTATTATGACCAAATAAATGGCTTTGACATGTTTAGTTTTTCTACCCTGGAATTGAACTCAAAAATTGGCAAGTTTGATGTCACCAAACATCACAAAATAATGATAATTATAATACTTTTTTTAAGTATAAGAGCTTCAGCTCTTGCCCAGTCTCATCCGTTCAATGCTATACACACTATTTATAAAATGAACATTTCGGTAACCAAAAACATTTCTCAACAGCAGACAAAAAAGAAAAAAGATAACTAGAAAGATTGCATTTATGGAAGAAAATGCAGCATTCACACAATTGGTTGTAGTGAAAGAAGTTGTGGAATTAGTAGTAGTTGAAGTAGAAGTAGTCGTGGAATTAGTAGTAGTAGTAGTCGTGGAATTAGTAGTAGTAGTAGTAGTAGTTGTCGTGGAAGTAGTCGTTCAAGTACTAGTGGAATTAGAAGTAGTAGTGGAATTAGTAGTACTGGAAGTAGTAGTACTGGAAGTAGTAGTGGAATTACCAGCATTCACACAATTATTGAAATATACATGACAACCTAAATTCACTTCTTTTCCTTTTTTTTCATTAAATTTTTTATGTTGTCCCCCAGATCTGAGGTTCGTCAGATCTTTACAGTAATAGTCAGAAGCTAACAGCTAAGGGAGACATAACATACTGTCAAACCCGATGTGGTACCACTTCTAGGTGAAATCCAATTAATTTCCCTTCGCTCTCTGGAGTTGGCATCTGAGTGGGGCTGAAACTGCTCACTGCAATGTGCAGCTTTCAAGATATGGTATCCGGGAGAGGCAATATTACAATTTTGCTCCAACCCAAAGTCACAATTTTTCTTGCCGTTGTGAGATTACACCCCCTAATTTAACTGGTATCTGAGTCAAAACTTGATCTGAGTCCACAAATATGTTCCTGCTCTGCTCTCATCTTTAGTGCGTACTTCTGTCACTCATGATAATCCATGGCTGGAGTGTTTGCAAGCATATGTTAAATAATGATGTTTTCAAGCTTTTACTGTTTTTTTGGTAATTCAGTCCTTCCGTTACATCCGTGAACGGCAGTCGGACAATTTTACCTTCCCCAAGGTCATGCGACACAGGGTTTTTTTTTTTTTTACGTGCAAGAAAACTTTCTCATAACAGAATATTTTTCTTTTTTGACATGAAGATTTTGAACTCCTACAGATTCAGGAATGTAACATCTTAAAGAATATAAAAGAAATACTGTAGCCTTCAAAGATTCTTGCAGTAGTGCAGACAGTCTATGCAACAAAGGCCTCACTCAAAGTGATATTTTTTTTCCAGCCCATCCTCAAAACAACTTACACCGACGGTTCTTTTTGTAGTATTGCTTTTTGGACCTTCTATCGATCCATTTAGGAGACGAAGAAAATCAATTTGAGATCTAAGGAAGATCGCAAACTAGGGTTTGCTATGAAGCTCATGTTTTCAAAAGATGAGTGAAGTAGTGCATAGAAAAAAAAAAATGTAAATGTATATATGTATGTAGGACCTCAAATACCCTGTTTCGGCACCGGCAAAAAAAACAACTAATTATGAGGTTCTACAGGAGCCTCGCGATACCAGGCAATGTTGAGTTGGATCAAATACCAATAACAAACATCAATACCACATAAATCAAACTATCAATTAAGATAATATCAGAATATATGAATAAATAAAGTCTTGTGGAAATAAATTATCACATCATGGCATTACAGATTTAGTTACTTACATTGACACAATAGACACATGGCCTTCTTTTGGACAAAAGGTCAAAAGCGATTGGGTCGGCCATTTTGTAGGAGGCTTCCCAGGATGTGGGCGTGGTCCCACTTTTTGCTGGTGCTGCAGACAATTTGCAGTGACTCCTTCTGGACAGGAGGGTTAGTGCATGGATTTCTGAAAACAGTGAACTCAACATACGTTAGAATGTGGCAAATAAGTAAGTAAGTAATATTTGTAGAGCGCTTTTCTAGACCAGGGTCACAAAGCGCATAAACAATCAAAACAATACCCAATAAAATATATACTTAAAATGTCAAGATAACACAGAGACGAACACAGGAGTCTCAGAAAATCAGAGAAAAGCCTGTACGAATAAAAATGTCCCACCTTCCTCAAAAGTTCTATCCTTCCAGATCTCCTCGTCCTGAGTGAACTCAGCCAAGTTGAGGACCAGGTGGTGGTTACTGGTTTTCTCCTGAGACGAAGGCCGGTTGAATCCTGAAAGTAAACCAATGCTACTTTTTTGTAAAAAGACTTGAATCAGAAGAGCCGGAGCAGCGGAGTTAAATCTTTCTCTTATGGCTATATGGGTGAGTTGATCGCCCCCCTTTTACAAGGGCTTTCCTACTGGTTTACCCCAGAGGCATAGCCTGGATGAATAAAATCCCAGCTGGACTGACCAGATGATCTGATCCTGGGGAGCGCACCACAGAGATTGACCCCTTTTTGCACAAGGGCGAAACCGACGGGACTTTGCTGTCACGTCAAAGAGATTCGTTCCGACAAAGTTGGAAGACCAAGGAGGAGGAGGGTCATATCCTAACGCAGGGAACTTCCATGTCAGAGCCGTAGACACCTCTGTCACATCACTCTGCAGGTAAATCTGGTGTATATTTAGGGAAATATAATGACAAGTGTTGACATGTGCTGATTTAAGTGTGTCTTAAATTGTTCTAGGACCTCTATTATACTCCTCAGTATGTTTCTTTTTGCACAAAACTCTCATTTAATAAAGATATTTACATTAGAAAATACGCTTAAGCCCCGCCCACTTAAAATGCTCAGTTTCAGCCCACTCTGCTCTGATTGGTCAAAAAAACCACGAGTTGCATTCAAGGACTCACGTCAATTTCAACTCCGCCCTGAAACCCTCATTTTGTACATTAAAAACGATTAATAAAAAGAAGGTTTGCTACTTAATGTACACATTACAAAAACACCTAAAGGCAGAAGTAACTCTCACCATGTTTACATAAATATTTATTTTGTTTCACCATTAACATGAAGATTCTTCACTTATTTAGGGCTTATAGGGGAGGACTTTTCACCAGAGTGATGTCAGAATGTACAATTTGAACCATAATATCGTTTTACTTTATTAAGTTATAACTTCATAACAGAGCGACGTCATGATGAATGAACCTACTGCATTTTGAAGAGGACGACTTCAACATTTACAACATGTGAATAAGTCAGGAGAGTTGGGTTTTCACATTAGGTGCCCTTTAAACATAGGAAAAAAGCAAACCATCTCACGTACATTTGAAATCAAAATATCAAAATTTGATGAAGTGAACTTGGTTAGCTTTATAATCAATAAATTAATGATTTTATCAATACTTAAAGTGATAGTTCACCCAAAATTCAAACCTCACTCATTTCTGATAGTCACTTGTGTGGCTTCGTAGCGCCCCCACTCTGTCAAGAAGCAATAAAACACAAAAATAAATCAACATTAACGTGACTTTGGGGACACATTGTGTTGGCTTATTTTCTACTCACCCTTATTTCGACTAAGGGTTCGGATTATTTTCCGATGAATCCGTTCCTTTTTAGAGTTTAAGGCTAAAACGTAATTCCATTTCATCCATCTTCGTCCAAAAAGACAGATTTAAAAACATCCAAATCCCTCCGTTGTGCTCGTCTGTAATGTCAATATTGTATTGAAGCCTCGACAGGAGAAATTGTTCCGAAAATCCTTATTTAGTCTATATATTAAAGTTGGTTTTAGCGGAAGCTGCTTGGCCAACATCCTACACATACAGAAAGTATTCCTCTAATACAAGATGGATGTTACAGACGAGCACCACGGAGGTATTTGGATGTATTTAACTCTGTCTTTTCAGATGAAAATGAAGATGAATACAACTAAGCATCAGTCGCTACGTTACAATGGACATACATTTTTGTAAACAGGAAGGGGTTGCTCTAAAAATAACCCCAACCCTTTGTCAAGGTTGAGTAGAAAGTCAAATTTGGTAATATAACCTTTTAATACAAGCATATGCAAGTTATATTTTGTGGTAAACATCCCCACATCTGCTGAACATTAAATGAAACCGAATAATTTTGGCAAAAATCCCTTTTGAAACCTTCCAGTTGGGCCTTTTTTTTGTATTGTTTTCAACAGTTCTAAACATCCATCACAGTTAGAGACTACACAAACCACATGCCTCTCCCCATTACGTTAGTGCAGGTGCCAATTTTCCGATGGAATTTTCGAGAGAAGGCTGTGATATATGTCGTGATGTTGTAGTAAATACGTTTTACAGATTCTCCTCCCGTGTGCTGCCGGAAGGCATTAGATCTGCATTTAGAGCAACGCAAAGGATGCTTTTGTCTCCTATGAATATCCACACACTTACACATCGTCTCGCTGAGTAAAAAATGATGATTAACATTAGCAGACAGAATATAGGAAGTCTCGGTGAAAGTGATGCAACATCTAGCAGCTAATAAGCCTTTTTTACTCTTACCCAAGAACCAAGAAGATAAAAAGCAGGGCAGGGATATTGGATTTAGATTCACCCAGTGGCCACGAACCTCACTCAAGATGAATGCTAATGCTGCCTCTCTGCCTGCTGGATAGTTAAATCGGCTACACTTCAGATCTAACATAATAAATGTGTTGATAAATCTGTCTTTTAAACGGGCGTAATTAGTGATTACATCACTTTAACCCATCTTAAAAATACACTCTATTCCAGACAGTTATTATGTTATAGCTGACATCCCTGGCTTTAAAGCAAATAAACCTATGGAGATACATGGGTAGAGTTTAAATGTGGTTTTTTCGATGTGGGAGCTTGTCAACTTCTTACATTTAGATGTGGAAAATGGTGTTCATTTTTAATAAAAAGTAAGTTTGTATGTTTGTGCTTCCACCTAATAATCCTAAAATCTTGTAGCGACAAAAAACGCTCAACGAAATTCCCTGAAAATTAGGCTTTAGTACTTTTAGTGAAGTAGTTGTAGGTTCTTGCCAGCAAGAAAGGAAGACAATTTCAAATATATCCAGTTTAAATTAAATATCTACCACATTTAATAGATATTAAATAAGGATTGTTTGTATATTTCAGTTCTGCTTAGTTATTTTACGACCTAAAATAATGGTAATAATAATACATTTTATTCAAAAGCGGCTTCAGAAAAAGTTCACTCTACAATAAAATCACACAGTACAAGAATATCACAATATACAGTAAAATCCAGGTAGGAGGGAAAAAAAACAGCATAATAAAACAAGGTGTTGATAGTAGTAAAATATTTATGAGGGATATACAGTGTGGAACATGTGAGTTTTAAATCAGCTTGTTCTTGAACTCTTAGTCTTTTGGTTTATTTAGTTTTCAAATTAATTTTTTATATCATCCTTTGTCATTTATACGCGTGATTTTTATATGAAGGTCAACTAATGTGAAAATCCAACTCCCTTGACTCACTGACTGTTTCGAATGTTAAAGTCTTCCTGTCAAAGATGTAGTCCTATGACCATGTTTTGAACTTATCATTTAATCAATTAACTTAACTCAATTAATTTTTCCCCTTTCTAAAATCTGGGCGAACAAGAGGTTACGAGAGTGGAGTCCATTATGATGTAATAATGCTGAAGGGCATTCCTCCTCTAGCCAGCTGTAATCACACCCCGCTTTGGTTATACAAGGAGTCCCTTGGAGGTGGAGACTTCCGGGATTGATGACGATTATTGACAAACCTTTATGCTTGACCAATCACAGCAAAGTGGATGTGGTTATGGTAAACAAGATTTTTTTTTATCCATAAAAATGAAGTAGGTGGAGCTACATCTTAAGACGTTTCTATTTGTTCACGCTTTTCCTTGATTTTCTGGAACTCCTGTGTTGTTCTCAGTATTATCTTGATCTTTAAAGTATGTACTTTTTTGAGTATTGTTTTGATTGTTTAAGCGCTTTGTGACCCTGGTCTCGAAAAGCGCTATATAAATAAATATTACTTACTTACTTAAGATAATTTTCTAATGTAAATATTTCAATGAAAGAAGAGTTTTGTACAAACAGACACATACTGATGAGTACAATAGAGTCCAAGATCTATTTAAGACTGGGTGCTTTGGCTAGTCTTTTATGAAACCTAATAAATTCTCTATGAATGCATTACACACAAGTCATAAAGAATTCTTCATCTGCTCATAAATAAAAAGTGTGAAATGATTGAATGTATGAAAACAGAACAAGAGTTGTTCTCTCTTCAATCCATCTAGGCCTTTGAAAATAACCTGGTTTGTCCTTGAACATGAAGTCCGACAGCCTTTGGATGAAATAAAAAAAAGGCAAAACATGTCTAAAAATGCATGATGTATCTCCGGTTCATTAAACATCTGAGGCAAGTCCAACTGAATTTTGTTATGACTCTAAGGGACCTGAGTCAGTTCTAACTTGAAGGCATCGGAACTTTATCACACAGCAATGGCCAAATAATTCAAAGATGTCCAACCAAACTTACTTAGTGGCTGTGAAATATCAGCCCACACATCGTCCATACAGTCTGTGTGTGGGTTGAATCACGAAAGCACAATGAAAGAAAATGGTCCAATGCCACTCAGAGCTGTAGAATCTCTGAGGCTTTGACAGTGTATTTCTACTTCCATGCTGATCTTGAAGGTTATAGAAGTGGCAAGTTACCGAAGCCACCCTGATTTCAAGTGTATTTGAGGTCATTAAACATTGCAACACCTTATAAATATACCACAAACGCCGCTTTTGGCTATGTTTTGTTTTACTGACGAACTACCAAACAAATCTTTCATATTCTGACTACACAAAAAAAAATTCCAAGGGTTTTAGAATTTGGGAAAGAAGGAGAGGTTTTTGACTTGAGTTATGTTACTAAATATTAAAAGTACATTTTACTACATTTTGACTGAATAAATACCTTTGTCAAATCATTGTTTATCGTTGTTCTATATCCCAAAATTGAACGAAAGAATCGAAAAGGGTTGACATCACCAACATCATTATGATAATAATAATACGAATTGAAAAAAGTATAATACTAGATTCAGTACTAGAGTAACTTATTCAAGCTCAGAAAACTAGAAGCTTCCGATGATGTTCCATAATGTAATTCCATTGTGAGATGCAGCAGACTTTCTTTTTTACTTTTTGCTGCAATGACAGAAACAATTAAAGTATGGAATTCAACCTATTTGAATTTTATAGGATTAAGGATTAAAGTTAAAATGAGGGTTAAGGTAAAAATCCTATTTTTAAAATACTTTTTGTCTAATCTATATGTTTAGCTTAATTTAATTTATTTGAATTTCGATTGGGATCTTACACTTTAAATACTTTATGAGGTAGAACATTCAGTTTTCGACTAAACATTTTTTCTTCCAAAGATTTATTGCTTTGGCTAGTATCAGGAAAGTTAGATGAGGGGGCACTTTTCCAAAACTTTCCAAACTTCCTTTATTTCAAACTCCTTTCTTCGTTTTTTTTTGTTTTTGTTTGAAGGCTCTCGTCATAATTGAGCCATCTGCCGCCGAAACAGACAGACGGATAACCAAGTCAACTCGCATTTGAAAGGGAAGAAAGAAGCTCACATAAAAGATTTCAAATATTCTTTGAAAATTGAAAATAAATTGCTCTATAAGGCATTAAATGAACTATTATAAAAACATAAGGACACATAATGGCTGATGTTTCTGTTATGGCTAGAAACACCTCACAATCTCTGGAGGGGATTTGACAACTGTTGTGCTGGCTAACAAGCCTTTAAGTAATTGACATAATGTCGTTTTTTTCACTAAGGTATAGTGGAAACTCTCTCAGAGATGTGATCAGTAATGACGCAAAATCATGATTGTTTGGCAGATTCTTTAAAACAAAGCATATGCAGACCTTGTAAGACACACCATGGATCATAGAAAAAAAAAAAAAAAGAATAGACGATGATAGGTTTATTGGAACTCGATACAATGGAGACCGAAAAAGTCTTCAGAGTAAAATGGATTGCGTTTGCACGTCTAGACGGAACATTACACTCACTGAGCCGTGCTGTTCATGCAACACATCAATGAGGGAATGATTTTATCACGACTTACTTCAAGGTTGGAGAGACTGTGATTGGAGAGGTAGTGAGCTTTCGAGTGGGCAGAGAGTCTGAGGCATGGACCTCGGCCTATCCAATTCTTCTCTGGAGAACAGAACGAAACAAAAAATATATTTGACCGCAGTCTTTTCAAAGTTGAACGCCATATTTTGCAATGTTTTTCTCAGGTTAAGTCGACAGCAAAAAGCACATCCCCTCTAACAAAAAGAACAAATGTAGCAAGATTGCTGCCTATTCTTTTTAATAAGAATAACATTTTAAAACAAAAAAAGAGTATTTACCAGAGAAAGCTATGGTTTGCAGTATAAAAAAAAAAAAAATTTCCAAGGCTGTGGTGTGTTGTGCTGTTTTTGTCAGTCTGTTTGTTGCAAAAATGACTGAAAAACAAAACGGATTGCTATGAAACTTTCATGAAATGTTGCCAGTGGTACAAGGATCATATAACTTGATGATGTCGGTGTTCTCAATCACCACTTGAACCCACGAATACGTGTCTGTGAGCTGCAACAAACTCGACTTCACATCTATTGTTCGCATTTTAGCACTTACTGCCACCTGGTGTGCAATTGAGCTAATTACTATTAAAAATTTAAAATGTAAATGGGTTGTTTCAGTTTACTAAACTGAATGCACACTTTTTACAGTCTAAAAATAAAAGTAATGCCATGGAAAACAAAAAATATATATTTCTTTTTTTTATTTAAAATGAAATTCCCAAGGTTTTTTTTCCTTTTATTGTGCATGTATTGTTGACCATTGTATATAAAATATTCACATCATTTGGATGGATGAGTAGATGGATGGATTCTTGGATGGATGGATGGATGGACAGATGGGTGGATGGATGGATGGATGGATGGATGGATGGATGGATGGATGGATGGATGGATGGATGGATGGATGGATGGATGGATGGATGGATGGATGGATGGATGGATGGATGGATGGATGGATGGATGGATGGATGGATGGATGGATGGATGGATGGATGGATGGATGGATGGATGGATGGATGGATGGATGGATGGATGGATGGATGGATGGATGGATGGATGGATGGATGGATGGATGGACGGACGGACTGATGAATGGAGCGATACAGTGATTCGTCAAAGAATGGATGGATGGATGGATGGATGGATGGATGGATGGATGGATGGATGGATGGATGGATGGATGGATGGATGGATGGATGGATGGATGGATGGATGGATGGATGGATGGATGGATGGATGGAGAGATATATTGATTGGTCAAAGAATGGATGGATGGATAAATAGATGGATAGATGGAACGATTGTTGGAAAAATAAATACATGTACGGATGGATTAATGGATACAAAAAAGAAGGATAGATATATAGATGGTTGAGAGACAAGATATGGACGAACACAGGGATAAAGGTTAAAAAGATGAAGGACAGACAAATTGACGGATAGACAGACAGAAAGAAAAAGTATAAAGCAATTTACTGTAATAATAAAAGTCAGAAAAATCCCAACATGGGAGCAGGAGAGCTGCTTGGAAGCGGTCTTCACTCTCTGTTCTTTTTAGTTGCAAAAATGTCTCCAGAAGCTTTGAGGTCAACAGTCCAGTGCATTCAGTTTTACTTGGAAGTACTTTTATCTTCTGAACAATCAAATTATCTTCCAAAAATGTCTTTGGGGCTTAATGAAAGTCACTTTCCGGGTCAAGACAAACTCTTCCCTCTTCTCTTTGCTGAGTTCCCGGGCGACCAATCACAGGCAACAACTTCCTTACAGCGATGAAGCTCTAAAGACCTTTTTCTTTACAGTATGTTTTAGGTTGAAGATCTTTCTTTTCTTGTTATAAACATAACTTAAATATGCTTTAAGTCAAATTTTATATTGTCTAACTTACACTGCATCAGGTTACCAGTTTTCCACATTGATGGGGAAACCCTTTGAGAAATGTCATTCCGAAGTAGTTCACACAAATACAGAAAAACGGATCCTCAAAACAAAATCCTCACTTTGTTTTCCAGATATCAGGCTTTCGACCAATATTGAACCAAGCATCATTATAGAGCTGATCCAGGGATTGAGTGGTGTTGTGTGAAGTGTTTGTCAATCAGGCCTTACACTGCTATCAGCATGGATTTTCACATCCTCCCAAGGATAGAACAGCACTTGGGCAAATGATTTGTGTTTATTTGCAGCACAAGGCTTTGTCGCCCCGGCTTACACAGCGAGCCAGTTTATGATTTTTTTTTTTACACCACATCTTCGTAATAAAGCATTTGTCTTCCTCATAAATTATATTCATATATCCCTGTAGTTATTTCTTACCAATAGTTTATCCTCCTCTAGAAAACTTCACCTGACATCTCTTTATGAAGTGTCAATTGACCACATGAAGCAATTTTTTTGTGTGAGTTAAATAGTAACTAGCTGTTTTATAGACGACACTGTATCATTTCTAGATGGCACTTAAAGGTTGAAAAATACGGGAGGTTTTATTAAATATATAAGAGCCGCAGACTATAGAGTAAATGGATCCATCTAGTGGACTTTCAAAATCACGTCACTGTATCATGACACAGTGGCCTTTCAAAATTATCATGATTCAGTGTCTTATTTTTTAAAGGCCACTAGATGGCACTTTAAGGTTGAAAATGATACAAGTTTTTTTTTTTTTTTTTAATTAGTATATTAGATCTAAAGATACTACAGCAGAGAGTGCCATCTAGAGGCATTTTAAAATAGAGACACTGTATCACGATACAGTGTCTTAGAAATGTCACTAGATGGCACTCTCTGATGTATTATATTTGGCTCTAATTTTCTTAGATTTGAGCCAAAGATCATATTATCAAAATTAGAAAGTGCCTTCTAGTGGCTTTTCAAATATAAAACACTGTTTCATAATACAGTATGATGATTTAGTGTCTTCATTTTTAAAGGCCACTAGATGGCAGGTTGAAAATGATCCATATTTCATTTAATAAGTAAATTAGAGCTAAAGACACTGCAGCAGAGAGTGCCATCTAGAGGCCTTTTTGAATTGGAAATACTGTATCATGATACAGTACTATGACACAGTGTCTTAGAAATGTATTCTCGTGGCTCTAAGTTTAATAGATTTATCAGAATTGAGCCAAAGATCATAAACCAGAGAGTGCCATCTAGTGGCATTTCTAAGACACTGTATCGTAGTACTGTATCATGATACAGTAGCTTGATTTAAAAAGACCACTAGACAAAACTTTGAAAATGATGCCTAATTTAATTAGATTTATGATTAAAGCCCAAGATTATACAGCAGTGAGTGACATCTAGTGACTTTCAAAATGAAGACACTATATCATGATACATCACAAGTTCCTCTCAAACTCACATTTGAAAGGATCCCAATTTCACACTCAGTCTAAGTTTCAACCAAAACAAAAAAAAAAACTTGCTAATTTAGTCTCAAAATGAACACCCCTGTTTTTTGTGAATTTTAAATTAGTATTAAAGCTTAAGTGGGCCACAAAATTGCCTGCTTGAATTGGCCCGCCGACCATGAGTTGAAACTTTTCATCTCACTTTTTATTTTTTATAGGCACCTGGTCATTATATATCAGGAGGTCATCTTGAATGGGAAATATATGATCTCCATACTCTTTGAAGACCTCTATTAGGCTGCCAAAATAAGTTCAAAGATTGCCAAGGAAGATGGAAAATGAAGTGCAATACATCATTCTTGTCTGGCCTGTGATATTGCGATTCTGGCCGGAGAATTAATTTGATTCCCTCTATCGCCTGACATTGTGGGATGAGTAGTAGGAACACTCTCTGTTCTTCCTGCCAGTCATTAAAGTGTCAAGAGTTTCTTGTGGGTTTTTCTTCTTTTTTTTTTCTCTCAGTGACTGTTTCTATACTTAGACCTTGTTTTGTTTGAAGTCTCACTGCTGCAGGTAGAATACATTAAATCATTTACATTTCAAGCATGGATACGTTTTTTTTTTTTTCGGTTTAAAGGCCAAGTGTGAAATTACAAATTACAAATACAATAATGTGTGTTCATTTATTTCTCATGTTTCTCGCACAAAACTATGTATTTATATTTTCCAAGTGGCAGCAAAGCTATGTTAAAGATACTTTGCTAAGATGTTATGGAAAAAAAAGGGGCAGCACACTTTTTTTTTTTTTTTAGTTAATTGTCGTGAATATGAACTTCAATGGCAGGGTTTTTACTTTCTATTTGTGTTATTCTTGGCACTTTTTCCTCTCATTACCTAAGGCGTAGACCGACTTCAAAAAGTTGCAGAAACAATAAAAAGTCACCTTGTTTTTTTTTTCTTCTTCTATGAGCGTTAACCACATGATTGCCTCGCGTTTTTATTTATAGCTGAAAGGTGAGGAACAAAAGCCACCGAACCTTTTTACCGCTTGAGGCGAATAACGATTCACATAGAAGTGATAGATATAAAGAAGGCAGGAGGAAGTTTGTGTACTTTGGTTGTGCGTTGATTTATCTGCTATTCTAACAGATCATACATGTTAACAGACAAACAATTTTTATTTGTTGTTTTTTTAAATAATTATGATTCTGATTACTTTGTGAAGTCTGGAATTTAGTAAAAATACAAGAAAAATTGTGATAGGTGGATGAAGCTTCATGAAGCAGTGTCATTACTTTCAAAGCCCACCAGATGGCGGTCTCTGCACTATTTCCCTTTGTTTTGAACAACTGTCATAATGAAACATCACATCCTTTTTAAACTAGTGGCGCCACCTACTGACCTCTAATGACACTGTTTCATGACTTTTTAGCAGCACATCACCAACAAAAATGTCCAGCATTAAGTATTTTTTGAAGAAAATCTACACTTTTTTAAACAGGTTTTGATAATTAATTAATTATTTTATTTTAGTGTTATCTTAATCATGATACAAATATTAACGTCAGCCTTGACGTCAAATGTTTTACGGAAATATAATTTTCATTTAGTAATTTTCTATTGATTTTAACGCAAATGTATACGTCACAGTAGAGACTGGAATTCCAATCTCTACTAGTAGAGATTGGAATTCTTCTAGTGAATCGGGATCTGGATATTGAGATCCCAATCTCTACTAGGAGAATTCCAGATTCTACAAATTGAGATTGGAATTCCAATCTCTACTAGTAGAGTTCCGGATTCTACTGGATTATAGTTTCTACTGTGACATATACAAAGCAGCATACACATCTGGTTTATGGTTCAGTCAAATGCAGCTTAAGAAAATTAATAATAATAGGTAGAATAAAAAAGTTATAAAAATATGTGATATATATATACATGAAAAGAGTCAAACTCCTATTACCTACCACTACTTCTCACATCATTTTAAAAATATAAAATTACATTTTATTCTTTTTTTTATTCCGTACGGTTGGCCAGATCTCAGCCCTCGCGAGGCAATTACCATGTGAAGTTTTAATCAGGCTTTCTCGGAGTAAAGGAGAGCTGTTCTACTCACACGTCTCTCTCCACTGCATCTGTGACACGAGGGTCCCCCCCGGGGCACACTTCCACAGATGTTGATGCCAGCCTGGCTCTCCGGTCCACCATGTTGAGACTCTTAAAAAAAAAAGAATAAAAAAAAAGATGCAAGAAAGGGGAAAAAAAAAAAAAAAAGATAAAATAAAACAACAGTCTTCTTTATATCCCTGACAGCTCATTACCACACAAAACAACTCTGGCCCAGCTTCAGTGGCCGGCAGTGCTCCGTGGAGGAATCAAACAATAACGGGGGGACCAAACAAGAGTGCCGAAGTACAAGTAAACCTTAATTAAAAGATGCTTAGCTGCAGAGGAAAAGATTGCTGCTGGTTTTTTTTGGATACAAACACATCGGTATACAAGAGGTTTTGAACCAGATACCAGTTTTAATAAAGAATTAACATCAAGAAGGTTAAACACAAACCACATTTGTATGAGTATGACTGGTATTTCAAGGTGTAACTCATATTTTGAAACCACAAAATGTAGTTATATTAAAGAGAATAAAAACATACTGTGATATTTAATAGTTTTGATGCAACGGCACAAGTACAAAATCAAATATTAATTTACTTATGCCATGAAGCATATGTTCTCTGGGTTCTAACATCATTATACTTCCTGGTTTTGTACTTTTCTGGTCCCGACTCAGTCAATTAAAACATAAAAATGTTTCTGGGGAATCAAATCTGACCTTAAAAGACTGATATTGCATCAAAAGAGCGGGATCTTTTGATTAGTTAGTAAGAAAGAGTCAAAGCGAGCCTTCAAAGTAGGTTTATAAGAATCGTTTTTTTAGTTTAATTATGACATCCTAAATATATTCAGAAGTTCTCAACATCTCTGTTACCAATGTCTTAGTTTCAATTTGCTAGAGAAGGTGAACACTTGTTTAAAATCCAAACTAAAATAGCAGAAAAAAATTAATAGTGTGAAAACAACAATCTTCATTAATGTATTCATTTAAAAAAAATCGAATACTATTTAAAAATGATTAACAGTTAAAGACAATTGATCAATAACTAGTCCCTGAAAAAAAGTATTTCTACATACATAATAAGAAAAGTAGGAAGAAGTTGAAATGCTTGTTTTATATTTTGTATTATTTGACATAAATATCTTTGAAATCAAAGAATTGAGCATATATTTTCTCTTTAAAAGCCAAAATGGATCTGAACTTCAGCTTCAAAAGCTGAGGTTAAATATATATTCAACCTTTGAAATAACATTTTACTTTAATTCAAAGATATTTTGTTTATTATTTTTTCTAAAAGAAATCATTTGATCTGTGATTACACACGATTTAAAAGTGAGTAGTAGTAGTATAAGTAAAGCGTTTAACAGTGTTATGAATAAGCCGAACTTGTTAAATGTATTTTTCATCATTTCTTGTCCTCAAAGTTTGTGGAGATTAAATTTAAAGGACGTCACACCCACAGAACTCTGCGCTGTCAGCCTCTTTTCAACCAGTATCAAACACAAACTTTCTATTTGTTGGATCAAGGTGGAATTCCAATGATGAACTCAACATTAAAACTAACAAGAACGTTTGTTGTTGTTGACTTTCAAGTGGTCGACTGAGAGTTTCTCTCGTCTCTACAGAACAGCAGAGTTGTTTTCTTCGATTTTCTCATATTCTTTGTCATGATGCTTCTCTAGGTTCTTATTAAAGTTAGTGGTGATGATTCATCTAGTTTGATTTCTCCTTCAAACTTCCTCACATATTTTTTTATACAGTAGTGGGAATAAAAATATTGAAATATATCATGATATTGATATTTTATTACTCCCCTAGTATACACATATAATTAAATAAACTACACAAACTGTATACACAAACACATGTAATCAGTCATCAGTTTAAACTTACCTATCAGTCACTTGGAATTATGTGATAAGGTTTCATGATACAGTGCCTTCATTTTGAAGGGCCACTAGATGGTGCTCTTTGCTTTATAATCATTGGCTCGGATCTACTAATTCAGTGAAACCTGGCAACATTTTGTAAACTTGAAGAAAAAATGAAGACACTGTATCATGATAATAATGTGGACCATTTATACCACACTACAAAAGCAATGAATAGCATTAGCCCTTTGACTTATCTGTAAGCAAAATACGTGTGTCACAAACTAAATGTTTAATATCTTGATTTGATTCGATTTAACATGTGTGCAAATGTTTCCACTTCTGAAAACACAATTGTGGTCGTCGTAATATGTCTTCTGTCCGATTATAAGTGCCGGTAAATATGCTCCATCTATCTCTTTCTTTGGTGGTTTGTATTCACAAATGAGATAAAGGACATGGTAGTGCTCGGGTCAGAGTCTTTGAATAGGCTAAAAGATAAATTGTTAAGATAACTGCAGACTTGACATTGTTTGGAAGTGAAGTTCAAATGGAAACGTTAATGAGGAAGACCTTTAAAAAGGGCATAACTGGCATGTATTGGAATAATCAGATCCGACCCTGTGCACACGCAACATAATGCCATAAAGATTTCCAACTAAAGGCCAGTTCATATTTGTCAACTGTGGATTATATTAGTAGGTAACACAAACATCTATTGTGGCTTTTCAAATCCTGTTGATCTGACACCAAAGGTTACCTGAGGTTACCTGGTTATAAACCCGCAAGTCTAGACTCAGCGCTTTACAGCAACTCTCTGATGATTAAATTCTTCATTTGGCAGGAAAAAAAAGATATGTCTTTACAGTTAATAACCTCAGAGAAACCTCTGACCATCTGCCTGATAGAGTTTGGGGGTTTGATTTAAATGAGTTTGCTGAAACTGTGGTGTGATGAGGGGTTAGATTTAATTAGAAAAAAGTTGAACCATGATGTCAGACAATATATGAATGTATTTATTCCTTAAGAGACATTTTCAGTCCGTTGATTTGACTGGTTTCACCAACTTTAGTAACTGGTGTTGGAGAGCAAGGGAACTTCTGGGTAGATTTACTGAGTTCTCAGTTTGTCTCAGGACTTAAAAACATTATGACCAGTATAAATAAATGTAAGCTAATAAATAAATAATTATATTTAAAGCACCTTTCCTAGCCAATGGAGAGCTATAAGAATTGGGGAAATGTGAGTTCTTCTACAAGAGCATGCAGAATTTTCGCTGCAGTTTTTTAGTTTTTTTTTAACTGCAGGCGAGACAGCTCTTTCTTGTTCAGACACAAAAATAAACTGTCAAAACGAGAAGAGAAAAACACATGGAGTATAAACTCCAGATCGTGTTGTGACATAATTTTCCTAATTTTAGAGATTTCAGTTGAAGGAAACAGTTTTGGGTCAGTTTGTTGCAGTGTTGTACTATAGAAATGTCTTATACGACACCCAGGTTTCTCAGGCTCAGTTTCAACAGACTGGCCTTAGTCCCCCAAGTATTGAGTCAACCCAGGAATTTTGTCATCAGGCACAATAACCAAAATTTCAGTTTTGTCCACATTTAGCAGCAAAGTGTTATTTTAAGTCTCAAATCATAACAAAGTTAGATTAAGACTATATGGGAGAAAAGAAGGTCTCAGAAAATGACATTGTGACAGTGGCAAATAAAAATTAAAGAAGACAGAATCCTCAAGCAGAACCAGACTCAGTGTTGATACTCAGCAGCTCGGGGGTTTGGGGGTTACGCAGAAGGATGGAATGTTTTTCATTTTACGTAATGATCTTTATTACTTCATCAGTCTCTTGCTCAAGGGAACGGTCCACAACTTTGAGTCTAAATTGTGTGTAAAGCTGTCTGAGTCTCTTACTGTTAATAAACAATTTCTGTTCATTCTGTAGCAGATTAAAGGGTGAAAGATGCAACTGGAAAGCAAAGATGACTACAGTAGCTTTAGTAATCATTTACGAGTAAAAAAAACATGAAGATAAATTCCCTGGTGCGTCTGTTTCAAACCCTCAAGAGATCCGTCACAGCCCAAAAATGCGTAGTCATTGTAGTAAATTGCTAACTTTGGCAAACATGTGCTTTTTTATTGAAAGAAACAAACATGTCCTGATCAAATGTCTGTGTTTTTTAGTGAGAAAATGTAATGAGCATAAAGTAAAGTTCTAAAGAGGCACAAGAAAAATACCCTCGGGATGGTCATACAGAACAAATGAAAAAGAACAAGTTGAATTGTTTCGGTTCTCTCACCTTCAACCTCCCTTTGGAGGCCTCCTGGCAAGTCTCATCCAGGGGGTTGTTGTGGGCTTTGACCCTTAAAATGTAATATAAAAAGCAGGAGAAGGAAATTGCAAGTGAGTAAGCTGCTGCTAAAATGCAACACAAGGCAAAATAACTTGATATTAAAACAGAAACAGAACATTTTTTGGGGTAAATTATACATACACACTCAATGTCACTATTTTTTTTGTCAATAAAAAAAGAGAATGTATGATTAAACCCATTGAAATAATGGCTATATTTTGAAAAGAGCAGCCAATCATAAAAATCTAGTCATTGTTAGCACTAAATTGCATCAGAAAAATTATGCTCATATGCACAATTGTTTACTTCAATTTAATTTAAAAGCATATTCAGTTGCTGATTTATCGAATGATATAACTTAAAGTTATTTACAGAAAAATATGTTATTAATTATTTAAGAAAATAATTCCTAAAAAACAAGGCGTCACACTTGGGTAAAGGAGTGTTTTTTGTGGTAAATACCTGGATGTGTTTCCTGCCTCTGGCAAGGATCTTTCCTGGTTGTTTTCCTTTTACCAAGCATGTCCACAGGAGACCATCGGCCTAATCAAGGGAGAGATGGAGCGATAACAGATGAGTCAGTCATGTGAGTCGGCGTCTTCAGTCCCCACAGACGGAGTTGTTGGTGGAATGCTATGATATATCAGATTTTTAAGATGGGAAAAATCAAATAGGTCAGTCAGAAAGTAGTATCTATTATCCCAACACACACTGCAACAGTTTAAACTCTCAAACCTTTCAATTCAACACACGCCAAAGGTTTTACATGAAGATAGTCATTAAACAAGAGCCAAAAGGTTTAAGAAAATGTAAGATCAGGAACACAGTTTAGACTTTGTCATTAAACAACAAAAGAAAAAAAGAAAAACATCGATGTACTATGTATGTATGCCCCGAACTACACTGCAACAGTTTGAACTAAAATGGCATTTAACAAGAGCCAAAGGGTTAAATCGATTGTGAGCTCTGTTTAGACAACTTTGTCATTGAATAAAAAAAACAAGAAATCTGTGAATACACTACGAATGTATTCCCCGCACCGCACTGCAACAGTTTCAATTACAATAGCATTAAAAAAAAGCCAAAGGTTTAATGAAATGTGAGTTCAGGGACAGACAGTTTAGACACCTTTGTCAATGGATAAAAAGAAGACAAAAAAAAAGTGGATATACTACATATGCATACCTCGAACCACACTGCAACAATTTAAACTATCACAGAACTAAACAAGAGCCAAAGGGTTAAATACAATGTGAGCTCTGGGACACACAGTTTAGACACCTTTAACATTGAATAAAAAAAGAAAAAAAGAAAACTGTGAATACACTAAGTATGTTTGCCCAGAGCCGCACTGCAACAGTTTAAACTATCATAGCATCAAACAAAGCCAAAGATTTAATAAAATGTGAGTTCTGGGAGACAGTTTTGACAACTTGAACTTTCATTGAATTGAAAATAAAACAGTGTATATACCAAGAAGTTTAGAAAACTTTGTCATTGAATTTAAACAAACACATAAAAACGTGTATATACTATATATATGGCCCGAACTGCTCGCAACAATTTAAACTATCATAGCATCAGACAAAGGTTAAATAAAATGTGAGTCCTGGGAGAAAGTTTTGACCCCTTTGTCATTTAGAAAAATAAGGAAAACTGCACGTATACTACATACCTAAACCCCAAACTGGACAGCAACAATAAAAGCTACACACAAAAGACAATGAAAACCTTCAGCTAAGACAAAAAAGCCAACGAGATGGAAGATGTTAGGTTGTGATTTATGGAATCTACATTTAGTAAAGTTATTTTTTATTTGCTATCGTCTACTTTTTTTAATTGTTGTCATACGATATGGTCTACGCTTTGAACCAAAGCTACAAATGAGAAAAAACCTTCACCGTCTCTGCCCTTTTTCTGGACCAGTTTGACACCTGTGTGTTGAAGCCACGCCAGGATTTCTTGACTAATTTAGAGAGCGAGTGACCTCCAGACGCCGACGTCCCATCTCCAGGATGAGAAGAGTGAACAACTGTGGTCGGGTCCAGAAGTCTTGACCTGAATTCTTCCAGAAAGAATTTCATCATTTCCTCTTTGTCGCCATAAGCCGAGCTGCCGAGGACCCCCCCCTTCCCTCCCCGCTAATATTTATGAGCCAAATGTCATGAACTGATGTCTGAATTTCATTTTCGCACCCGGAGTCCAAATCTCTCTCATGCTGGAAGGCGTGTCGAGGGAAATGTTCAAGTAGCAGAAGCAAACATCTGCCCCCCCCACACCCCTCTAATTTGAATCCGTCCTGGGGTGAAGCCAAGTTTCGGGGAGAGTTTCAATCACAAAATTGTTCTCGATGCAGCTTCATCACCTCATTTGTTAATGTTCGACGCGCGTAAGAACCGCGGACGGATCGTATTTACTTTCTCTCAAAAGATCTTTAGGATTTAACGAGTGTAATGGATTGGAAAGGAAGATAAGGAAAGTGTGACACATGTTTATAAAGGAGTGGATTATCCACTGCACAAGACTGACGCATTTGTTCAGTGGAGTTCAGTTGCAGAAAAGTAGATTTGAATAATAAATATTATAAACAGTGTCAAGTTTACTTTATACTTCATGAACATATACCTGGAGACATTGAACCAATATTGCTTTATATTTAAAGCATATTCGATGTGTCGGCCGACCTGCCTTATTCATTATCTATTACTTCTTATACTAAATCTACTACTTCTTCTACTCCCACTACTAATTCTATTTCTACTATTTATTCTACTTCTACTACTACTACTACTACTCATTCTACTACTTATTTTACTTCTACTACTAGTTCAAATTCTACTACTTATTCTTCTACTTCTAATACTAATTATACTTTTACTTCTACTACTACTACTACTTTTACTACTAATTCTTCTACTTCTACTACTTATTTTACTTCTACTTCACTACTTCTACTACTAATTGTACTACTTCTAGTACTTATTCTACAACTACTTCTTCAACTACTAATTCTACTACTTATTTAACTCCCATTTTTGCACCTTATTCTACTTCTACTACTTCTACTACTAATTATACTACTTATTCTACGTTTACTATACTAATTCAAATCCTACTACTAATTATACTTATACTTATACTAATTGTACTACTTCTTCTACTTTTTACTACTTCAACTACAAATTCTACTACTTTTTTTCTTCATTTTCTTGTCTTCTTTTTCTTCTTCTCCTTCTTTGTATTCTACTTTTTCTTATTCACAACCTTTTTCAGTTTATTTCAACATTTTGATATCAGTCTTTCCCCTTCATTCCATCATTTCAACCGTTTGCACACATTTTTTACTTTGAATACTAATAAGTTACTTTCAAGCGTTTCAGTTTACAGATTCAGCAGATTCAGCATTCACACTGCAATCTCTTCTGGAAATCTAATTTTCTAGTACTTTAACTTGTTATATCATTATATTTATATTATTGTAATTATTATTATTGTTGTTAAAAGTATCATCATATCATTAGAAATGCGGTTTTCATTACCATTGTTGTTATGTTACTATTATTGTTGTTATTATTATTATTATTAGTAGTATAAGTAGTTATAGTAGTAGTAAAAGTATTAGTATATTAGTAAGTATGTAAGTAATCAACAACAATCAAAAAACAATACACAGTTAAAATATATACTTTAAAAGATCAAGACACATAAGACAAACACAGAGTCCCAGAAAATATTGTTTATTATTATTTATTAAGGCACTTTAAGGATCATGACAGACAAATGAATTATTAAGTTGGTTTAGATTTTCTGCTTGAATAATAAAAAGGGGTTGTTTGTTGAAATAGTTCTTTGATTTTGTTCATTCAGGCATGAAGAGCTGATGACAGATCTTGCCTTTGGGAGAGTCAGTATAAAATCCTGTCTCGGTTCTCCATGTTTTCGCTGCCTCCAGGATTAAGATCTTGAAAAAACAACTATCCATTTTTGCACGTGTATTCTATTTAAAATCAGAGAATTTAATGCCAAGAAATCTTACAAGAAAGAAGAAAAAACAAGTATTAATGCATTGATTTTATGAAAAATGAGGAAGAAAATTAATAATGTAGTTTAAACCATCTAGTGTTTCCAATCAAAATGACTATTAACGCATTCTAGGGAAAGGTTTTTGTTGGCCAACATGAAGCAAAATGCTGGTTCTAAAATAAGTTGCTTACCTGAAGAAAATATGTCAATATAAAACACAGGATAATAATCTTTGTATCATTTTCTGTTTTTTATTTCCTTTAATCTATGTTCTTATGTTTGCACTTTGTCATCCCTTACACTTTGTTCTGTTATTTGCATATTGTTCTGATTTTATGAAAACACCATCTTGCGTACTGGAAACCCAATTCAGAAGGAGGATTAATAAAGTCCAATCTAATCTTATCTATAATAAACACAAACTTTTTCATTAAGTTTTTTTTTTTCCCGTCATTCAAAAAGTTATTCACATAATATTCCTGCTTCAAAAATCCTCCCTTGATTTTATTTTATTGTTGCTGGTTCAAAAAAAACAAAAAAAATCATTCTTGCAATATCAAGGTTGGAGGGTTAAATATGACATTCCGTTTAACGTTTCGCATGAAAATTGTTTTGGCACTTTCTTGACAGTCCTGGCCTTTATTTGTTGGCACAATAGCTTGGAAAAAAAAAAAAAAACGAGGCTGAATTGGCAGATCAGGGTGATAATGATGCAGTCTGGTGTGCAGACAACAACAACAGCAGCTCCCCCCCCACACACACACACACACAGCTATATTTTTTTTAAAACCTCAGTCATTCAACCTGTCTTCAAGTAAATCGCTAATTATGTACAATTAAAGTGTCGCTTCTTATAGCCTAAATTAAAGTCTCTATTTTCCTAATAGTGCGTTCATCATCACTCCTCAAATTCAGTTTAACTTTTAAAGCAATCACTTGATCTGCAGCGATATTACCTTAAAATAAATACTGATTAATACACTAAAGTTATATTAACCTTATTAACAAGTAAGAGTACCAGCTAAGAGACTTTGTTAGAAATCATTAATTCAAGTGGCGTTTGACTTTCATTACTCAGCCACACAAACCCCAAGTTATAAAGAAGTCTTTGCACTTTGATACTGAATTAACTTTTTTTGGGGGGGAAATGTCACCGAAAATACCACCTTACCGACGGTTTCATCAGTCTGCAGTATTTCTCTTGCAGTAAAATACATTTTGTAATCTCTACAATCAGGAAAATGGTGTCGCAACACGATCTTGAGTTTAAAAACCATGCGTTTATTTCCTGTTGTTCAGACTTTTGTAATATTTTATTGTCTAAACAAGAGCAGCTGTCTCGCCTGCAGTTAATACAAAACTCTGCAGCAAGAATTCTGGGCCGCTCTAGTAGAAGAACTCACATTTCCCCGATCCTTAAAACTCTTCACTGGCTGCCAGTTTCTTTCAGGATTAATTTTAAAATTCTGGTTCTTACTTTCAGATCTTTTCCTAATCTTCTGGGTCTCCTGTTTCCTTTTTCTTATGCTGTCTTGGCCTTTTAGAGCGCTTTGGGACCCTGGTCTAGAAAGGCGATTAACAAATAACTATCACTTACTTACTAACTTATTCTTGTTTTGATCTTAATGAATTCATCTTAGAATATTCACATGCAGGGACACACTGGCACCGGTTCCTTAATATGGTGGAATAAATAATCTAATTTATACGTTATAATAATGTTTATTTATTTGTTCTTTCCACTGGACACATCTCTTTGAACCTGCCTTATTTTTTTTTTATAAAGTCAGCAGTCATTTTCAAAAAGCAACACCAATTTCAACATCCATTAATATCCATCACATTGTATCATACATCAGAGCCCGGGCAGCCAGTGCGACTGTAATTGTTGCTGTGTAAGAGGCATCAGTCTGTTATTAAGTTTAGTCATTATTTCCTGTCATGTGATTAATCTCGGGCTTTGAAATAACAAATGAGCAATGTGAGTGGAAGTTTGATGCCGATGCGGTGTAATTGGTAATAAGTGCCAAGTGCCGTCTTCACTGACACATAGTGTGATCAACGCCGAGTGCGGTAATGTATTCTGGTTGAACAAAAGTGTGTATTGAACACGTGTGAAACATATGGAAAGTGTTTTAAATCTAAGTTTTAAAGAATGATGGCAGAAAGTTTGTGTTAAAGCGCACTATGATGCAGTAGCTGGTGACCCTCTACCTCACACAGCTGTGCTATAGGGAGAGGTCTGGCTGTGCCAATGCTGAGATGTTTGTTTCGTTTAAATTGGGGTTATTTTCTTTGCACCGGCGTGGGATGAGGGCCACCTGTGTCACGAATGTATCTATACTACAGCCGCGGCTCCTTAGAGCGTGGATCCGAGCCGAGAAATCCGTTAGCAGGGTGAACAGAAAGGGGCTCAGAACACAGACAAGAGTAGAGCCTTTGTTTTGGCGAAGGTGTAATTCCAAGTAGATTAATGTTCATGTTCATATTGTGACTTATAAAAATGTGTGTTTAAGATAAGATAAGGTACATTATAGATGTCAACAAGAAAAGAACGAACTCCGAATAAGCGTTAAAATGACGTTAATGGGAACGTAGCATTCTGGGAACACAGAGATAAATTCAAAGATTAAAAAGTCAATATCTAATTTCAATTTTTTTTTCGGGCCACCACTAGGACTGTAAACATATGTTGCCTACCTTATTTAGATGATTCTGGAAGCCATTTTATGAAACCTTATTTCCCAGAGTAGTTTTAAAAAAATCTTATTGAAGCGAGGCTTGCAAGCAGCAGCAATTAAGGAATGAAAGACACAACCTTCAATACCTTCTTTAAAGAAAATGACTGAAGATTAGCTTCAAGTTTTTTTTAATCTTTTTATGTGAATTGATAAACTTAAAAAAAAAGGGCAGTATCTTTGATTAAACCTACAATTCAAGATTTTAAATTTCCTTGACTTTTCTTTGAAGTATCTCACAGGTGATTTATGGCTTAACTTAATGTTTGAAATGTTACTTTTAGTTGAAAAGACTATGTACATGTACTTGAGTGTATTTCCCATCAGGCCATGGTGTTTTTACTTAAAAGGATAGATCACCTAAAATCAAAATGTCACTCATATTTTGCTCACCCTCTTATTGACTAAGGGTTGGGATTATTTCCAATGTAATCTGTTTTCTTAGGTAGATATGTAAGTAGATTTTAACGTAGCGACTAGCGCTTACTTTTCGTTGTCTACATCTTTATCCAAAAAGACAAATTTAAAAACATCCAAATACCTACATACTTCTCGTCTGTAACGTCCATCTTTTATTGTTGAGAGAGAATATTCTGATTTTTTTTTTAAAAGTCTATATTTTAAGCTTCTTTCTTAACCATGTAACCTTCATCTTCTTCTTTCTCTTTGTTCTTGTTCTTATTTTATTTTGATTATTTTATGAAAAATTGCTGTATTTGCTGTGGATAATTTGGAAAAAAACAATTTCCCAAAGGAGACCTCCTGAGGGATAAATAAAGTTCTACCTTCCTTCCTTCTTTGTAGCAGAAGCTAAAATGCTAAAATGCTACACAAAAAGGAAAGATTCAAGGTCAATCTTAATTTGTAGACTTTAATTTCCAAACCATTCCGGCTGTTGAGGTGAATTTACAAAATGGAATTAAAGTTCAGCAGTATGGAGGTAATTGGATGTTTTTAAGTTTGTCTTTTTAGCTGAAGAAAAGTGAGCACGGTTCGCAGTCGTCTTTTAAAAATACATTTTGTCTATAACAAAAAGGAAGGTAATACTCTCAAAATAATCCCTACCCTTAGTCCATAAGCGGTCCAGTAGAAAATGAGTGAATTTTGGGGCGAACTCTCCCTTTAATAATATAGTTTGTTCCCTTTCAATTTCCATTGTCTCCCGACTACTCCACGAAGCAAGGTTTTCTGAAGCAAATCACACTTTGCCTTCAAGCCTGAGTGCGCAGATCGTTTTCCGATTGCTTAAAGTTTATCTCCTCGCCTCTAAGTACAAGGAGATTTCATTTAACTGCATTAAACCTAAACCACCCAAGGTTTTCAAATCCGGGTGCAGTATTTGCATTATTGGGGATGATTGGATGCTTCAAGTACCTATTGATTCCTTTGTTCTGCAATTTGTCTTCATTAAGGGAATAATCAGATTTATCAAGGCCGCATATATGAGATTAAAAAATGTCCGGCACGTTCGGAACGATGAAGCATCGGGTCCTCCCTTGATGTACAGTGTTGGCTCTCAGACAGTGCTGACTAACGTCTTCTGGCATGTTGCCTTTTAGAGACATCAATTTTTGCACAATAACAAGCCAGGGAGCGAGCACGCGCACTGCAGGATGAAGGAAAGCATATTACTTCCAATACAAACCCTATTATCAAAGACACACAGTCATACATTATTTAGCGAATGCCAGTTTCACAAGGCTGGTTCAAAAACAACCATGAATTATTCATCCGCGCCGACTTTTGCTTCGGAATGTAATTAATATTAAGAACAATCATCTCATCACACGAGTCACATGACCTTAATTCAAGAGTTTTTTGAGAGTAAAAAGTCGCAATTTTCAGCAGTAAAACCTCATATTGGAAGGTGTATTGATCGCAGGTCAGGTTAAAGGTTTAACTATTATTTTGTACCAGAAAGGAGATCACACATTTTTGCCAAAAAAGATCAATGAAAAGCCCGCGGCTATAATTACTGTGCACTTGATGATGTTATTATTGCCACGGCATGGTCTGCTGATGCAAACCCAATATCCTCATCAAAGATGTGTCAGAGGACCTTGAAATATAACCACCTTGTCGATACTGCGCTCAAAAATGTGGAGCAAAACACATCATTAAGAATTAAGCATCTTGCACCGGCATATCACTCTTTAATGTGAGCTCCAGACTTCTTCACTATATACATACAACTTGACATTTTTTATTCATTAAGACCGAGTTCCTCTCTTAAAAGTCAAACAAGCATGATGACGGAAATTAAGATGACCTGAATGACGTCATGTGCTATTTATAAAATGTGTTTTGCAATGATTTTTTTTCTCTCATTTCCTTTGGGTACTCCATGGTGACAGTCGTGTTACAAGTAATGGGAAAAAAAAATATCAACGATAAATAACGATGGTCTGTTCACGGAAGTATTTTTGAATTCCCCATCTTGCTAGAATATTCTGTAGCATCAACACCTCATCAATCCCAGAACCAGTATAGATGTTTTAAATGTTAATTTAATAATATAACTGGGAGCTACTATTATGTGATTATATTTTCTAACCCCTAATATTTGTGTCACTTGTGGTGTTCCTATCTCTGCTTGCGTTGGATTGGAATGTTGGGCTTCAGAGAACATCATCCCAGGTTCTGATCCCTGAAGAAGCGATAGCTAAACCAATAACCAATAACTAATTCAAGTTTGGTGGAAAGAGGATTAACAGCAATTGCAACTGCAAAAAAGATATAACAGTGAACTAACAGATCTGTGCTTCACAATGAAATTGGACAGCCATGTAAGATGTTCTGTGTTGTTTTTCTTTCTCACTTGCAAGTAAGACCTAAGTTTTGAATTATGTTATTTTGACCAGACGTTAGAGACAATCACACTTCTGTCCTAGGGCTCTAGTGATACACTATCTCACGATACAATATATGATACAATATATTTAACTCACGATACGATATATTTTGATACCTTTTTGTTATGATTTTCAGGGACAGGGAATTTCAGTGACATTTTTTGATGCTTCCACTCCCTTTTGGTTATTATTAGAACTGAAAGCCTACAGTATCCACTCATCCTCAGTCATTTCTGGTATCTCACAGGTTGCGGCCGGAAGTTTAATTGCAACACTAAAATGAACAAACTCAGTGAATAATTGCTTGTTAATAAACTTGCACTTCATTGAATAAGAATGAACCAATAAAAGATCGATAATAAAAATGAAATATCATTTTAAGCGAAAAATAATTGTATTTAAATTAAATTAAAAATGATTTTTTTAAACGTGTACATGTATTGAATACATATATGGTATTGCGAAAAATTATTGATATATATATCAGTATATTGATTATTTTCCTACTACTGTAAAAGTTTCACATACTAGAGTTATTTCTCATGTGTATCAGTATTGAAACCTTATTCATTAATTATTTTTAGATTTACTTCCTCAAAGGTTCAGCTTATGGACTTGAAACTACTTTTTGTATGTTTGTTTCTAAGAAAATACCTTATGATGTATTTCTTCCTCTTGTTCCTCAAACCCCATCTCACAATTTCTAAGGTGTGTTAGAAATACATTAAAGTAAGGGCCCACCCAGGAAACCATTTAGAGACATCAAAACCCAGCCTGATATGGTAGATTTACGTAGAAGAACTCACATTTCTCCGGTCCTTAAAACTCTTCACTGGCTTCCAGTTTCTTTCAGGATCAACTTTAAAATTCTGGTTCTTACTTTCAGAGCTATTCATGGTCAGGCTCCTCCTTACATCACTGATCTGATCCAGCCTTACACCCCAGCTCGGGCTCTGAGGTCTGTGGATCAGAATCTACTTATGGTTCCACGCACACGGCTCAGGACCAGAGGAGAGAAATCTTTTCAGGCTGTTGCTCCTAAGCTTTGGAACAATCTTCCTCTCTCTTTGCGCTTGATGGAGTCTACTGACTCCTTTAAGAGACATCTTAAGACGTTTCTATTTGTGCAGGCTTTTCCTTGAATTTCTCGAACTCCTGTGTTGTTCTCGGTGTTGTCTTGATCTTTGAAGTATGTACTGTTTTGAGTATTGTTTTGATTGTTAAAGCGCTTTGTGACCCTGGTCTCGAAAAGCGCTATATAAATATATATTACTTACTTACTTACTTACTTACTTCTGATCTATTCCCGTGGAAAACTGCTCCTCAAACTTGCCAAATTAGCTATTTTACAACCAATATAGTCAGGTTCAGTTGGCCTAGTTTTTGAATCAAATGAAGAGATTGAATTCCTTTATGTTTTGTATACAATATCACTCAGATTTTCCCCATTATTTTAGTATGGATTGAGATGTTGTTAACAGGCAGTATTCATGAAGGCAGATGATGACATAGGGCTTTGTTGAAAATTCCCATTAACTTAAGTAGCATTATTTGAAAATCTATTTTTCTATGTTTATCTAAATGGATGCAAACCTACTACAAAATGAAAGATATTTTGAATTTATTGTGTTATAATTATTTATTTTTGTTAACCATATTCCCATATATACAGACATAAACAAAAGATACAGAAACAATATGAAACATACTAGCAACATATCTATTTAAATTCAAAACCACCATCAGCTAAATCTTTAATATATAATAATTATATAATGTATAGTTATTTGTACAGCCCCTTCCTAGACCAGGGTCACAAAGCGCGATTAAACAATCAAAAGCAATACACAGTCAAAAGTATATACAAATTTAAAAACTCTTAAAGGTCAAAACCACATAAAACAAACACGGGAGTCCCAAAAATTAAGAAAATTCTGCACAAATAAAAATGTTTTAAGATGCTTCTTGAAGGAGTCAGTGGACTACATTAAACACTGAGGGAGAGAAGGGTCGTCCCAAAGCTTAGGAGCAACAGCCTGGAAGGATTTCTCTCCTCTGGTCCTGAACCGTGTGCGAGGAACCATCAGTAGATTCTGATCCACAGACCTCAGAGCCCAAGCTGGGGTGTAAGGCTGGATCAGATCACTGATGTAAGGAGGAGCCTGATCATGAATAGATCTGAAAGTAAGAACCAGAATTTTAAAATTTATCCTGAAATAAACTGGCAGAAGAGTTTTTAGGATTGGGGAAATGTGAGTTCTTCTACTATAGCAGGCCAGACATTTCGTTTTGTATTATCTGCAGGCCCCTTCTTGTTTAAACACAAAAATAAACTATTAAAATAGTCCAAACAAGAAGACACAAACGCAGATTGTGTTCTGACAACATTTTCTAAATTTTGGGGGTTTTCTCAGTTGAAGGAAACGGTTTTCAATCAGTTTTTTGCAGTGTTGTACTAGAGAAATACAAATACAACACCCAGGTTTCTCAGGCTCAGTTTCTCAGACTGGCCTAAGTCAACCAAGTAAGATTTCCAGTTAGTCTTTCGAATAAAAAAGTCGGTATATATTTTATCTGCATCTGAATCCTAAAACATCCATAGATCGGATACAAGGGGACAAAATCCACAGCCCTTTTAAACAGCTAGATGAATCCACGGAATGCAGAATGATAATGGTTGGAATAGTGTGCCTTCTGCTGTCAGCAAAGTAAGTCCTGACCCAAATCAGAAGTAGGACTGGCTCATGAAAAATGCATCGACTGTGCTCTAAGATGCAACCTTGTATTTGTTTTTTTGGACAAGTTTCTCTAATGGACTCCACCCAAGTTTTGAAAATAACGTGTGATGGAACTCCAAAGCAAGCCGGCATCCAACTATACTGATGCCATGCGTTTATAAATATTTAAAATATATATGCACGCATGTTCTAGAATGAATAAGAAGAAACTGATTTAAAAGTTATTCTTAAAGAATAATTAACTGGTCATGTCTGAAAGTGCAAACAGCAGAAATGAATATCTTTGAAGGAGTATATCCCACCTAACCAAAATAACCATCGTCAACATCATCAGACTTGCCAACTCTTCAGGTTAAAAAAAACGTTTAACAGAGCTCGGGACCAGGAAAAATTGCTAAATTTGAAGTTTTTACATCGACAGCTTGATTGGGAAAGTCTCCAGAATTCGGGACCATGTCACTTGGTTGGCAACACTAACAATGATAAAAGCGGTATTTCCTATTTAGGGGAGTGGTTGCCTTCCTTCTATTTGATGACATTCCAGAGTACGGAAAAGTTTTTAAGGACTTGCTTACGAACTAAAAGTGCACCGAAAACAGTATGTGGAGTTTGGAGGGCGAATGATATGAAGTCATCACTGGGCATGTCACATTGCTTTGTGATACCATGGCAGCCTTGTTAGGTCAGAAGATGTATAAATTATTCCATAGATTATTCCCTGGACTTCTGGATATTATGCTGCTTATGTATTCCCTTTCATGACTCTTCTGAAGAAAACGCCTTGATCACATGGAAGTTAATGGGGAGACCCTCCTGATGTATTGCATAATATGTCTGAAACAAAAGTGTGCTACTTTTTTAGTCGTTTTTTTTTTTCCTTTTCTTCCAGTTTGTGGTTTAGCAATTATAATATCTGGGTCAGCGATCATTGAATTTGTTTGAGCAAAGCTGCTCGTGGGTATGATATTATATTGGTTTGTTAATTGATAGCCCACAAAGGACCGTTATTCTCTACAGATGCCGACTCCATTTCCTAGAGAAAAATAAAAGGAAAAAAACCGTTTTGTTTAGGAATTCAACTTTGGGTATAATATTAACTAGCTGCTATTGCTCAACAGGAATGTTGGTCTCTTGTCAAATGGGTTGTTAACCAGTAAGAAAGACATGGGTAATAACCAAACTACATTTTTATCTAGATCTTTTTGAATTTAAAAGTTATCAAATACAAAAAAAGTTTTTCATTTTTCAAAAGGATCTTTAAATAAAATTAATTTAAAATTCTATATAATGGAATCAAGATATAACCTTAATACTTATAATGCCCTTTTAGTGTTATTTTTTATCTAACCATTTTTTTCATAATATTAAATATTTATTTATTTGTTATTTATTTTTGGCTGACGGCCCCTTACATCAGTCACGGTTTATAATGTGGACCCAGAGGGAATCTAATGACTCACTCTTTGCAGTAGGGCCTTCTGGGAGTTGTGGATGGTTTAATGCAGTGGTAGCTAGCCCATAGAGGGCGTTAGTTGCATTTAATCTTTTACATTTCTTTGTCATTATTGTTGGGTTGGTAAATAATCATGAACAGTGATGATTTTTAGAACTCTTCTGTCTGTTCATAATCTTGGTTCACGTCAACTCGACAGCCGACGCACCCCGTCATCCTGGGGGCGCTTATTTGCGGAGCCCTTCAGTGCGTCAAGTTTCTGTAACTCGACCAATCTTACAGTGTTGCAAACCCTCTCAACGTAACCGAGAACATAATTTGCGCCAATCACCGTCTCTGATTTTCACTACAGGGCGCTGGGAATAGCAACCTTGCCAAAACATGCTTGATCACATAGCACCAGCAGCTCGGGTGGCTAACTCCAAAAGGTCTGTATATTTGAAAGGAGAAGCTAATGTGTTAATTTAAGTGTCTCTTAAATATATGTTGGACCTCTTTTGTACTTATCAGTAGGTGTCTCTCCGTACAAAACTCTATTTTAATTGAAATATTTACATTAGAAAATGTTTTTAAGCCCCGCCCAATTTAAAACGCTTTGTTTTTCTGGAGATTTAATCTTGTTTTCCATAAACACACCCACTCTGCTGTTATTGGGCAAACATAGCAGTTTGTCATCAATCCAGGACGTCTCCAACCCCAAGGGACTTGTTGTATAAACAAAGCGTACGTGATCACAGCTGGCTCGAGGAGGAGCGAAGCCATTATTACAATTTATTGGACTCCACTCTTGTAACCTCTTGTTCGCCGAGATTTCAGACGGGGAACTTTATAGAGTAATAACTCCAAAACATGGTCCTGATGAGGGACTTACTGCATCTTGGAGAGGAAGAATTCAATATTTTAAACGTAAGTGAGTGAGTCAGGTGTAGTGGGGTGTTTAAGTTTCAACGTTTTCATTTTCATCCTCTCAAGAATACGGAACCATTCTCGGAGCTTGAGATATACCTGTTGAGCCACTGTATATCCTGGCTTCTCCTGGCTCTCCACCTTAACTTTTATACTGGCCTCATTGAGGACTGCTTGAGGACTGGGCTGATGAAGTTGAAGACAATGTCTTATTGTTCTGTCTATATTGCCCTCAGTTTACTGGTTTTAAATAGAAAAACTACAATACAAATAAGAGTGACTTCTAGTGGGCATTTCAGAATAAGGACACTGCTTCATTCACATCACTACTTTGAGACTGGTTTGGAATCAATGCATAGGTCTTAACCTATAGTAAAGCCCATTAGAGGGTGGAGGAGATACATCGTAGAAACATGTTAATCCAGCTAACTGTCTCTCACAGAGGTTTTGTAATTGCTGCAGTTGTAAAGATGTTCGGGGTTTTGCACAGAATGCTGCTAAAACCTTGAAATCCCCACATCTAACATCTCATCTGCTCATATGTGCATACAAGGGAGGTTAGAGCCGAAGCTTGTAAAAAAAGTAATTGCATTTTCATGGTTTGAGGACAATACTGTACACACATGGGAAAAATAATTATGTACATATTAAAATGGCTAAAACATTTTTATTGCCTTATGTATTGATCTAGGTTCTTTATATTTGCACTTTGTCATCCCATGCAATCTGTTCTTTTTAATAAACTTTGTTCTTTTTTTTATGAAAGTATTGTCTGCTGTGAACTGGAAACCCAAATTCCCGAATGAGATCACCAGAGGGATTAATAAAGTTTATCTATCCGTCCATCTATCCATCCATCCATCCATGCATCCATCCGTCCATATAAGAGGGTTTTCGCCGTACATAGACACTGACATATATTGTTATCTTCTTAGGCTACGATATATCGTCGGAATACGGGATGCATCAATGTACATACTCTATACCAGGGGTCCCCAAGCTTTTTTGCACAACAGGTTTAATGTCAGACAAGTTTTCGCGGACCGGTGCAAGTAACATTTCAGTCCTGGCACTTCCTATATGATGACAACAATCGGCACAAACGCTAACGTCTATTCAAAAGTTTCAAAAGAGTAAAAAAAAACATATAAAACTTTCAATATAACTGTAAAATATGTTGTAGAAAGTGTCCTTCAATCGCAAAATTGAAGTTATTTTCATTAAACAAACCGTTTATCAGCGTTTACAATGTGTGACATCACCAAGTAGGAAGTGTCAAACACAACAGAAAGTAACATCCACTCTGTTGTATTTATCATGCTTTTCCCCATACTCGCTGTGGTCGCTATGGTAATCAACATTCCTTCAAAATAAAATGATAAAGGTAAAATACCGATGCACCATAAAACAAGTATAAAGTGCATTTTTTACTCACCATAACACCGCTAACATATCACGTGACCCAGATGTGGGAAGAGAATCCAGTAACTTTTCAGAATAAAACATCGAGACTCGGATCCTTTAAAAAAGCAGAGATTATGCAAATCTTTTATCCTTTCTCTGCGGCCGGGTACCTAATTACCCACGGATCGGTACCGGGCCCCTGCTCATACCACGTCATGCTATGAGTTCAGTATCCTGGAAACTGATTGGCTCAAGGAGTGAGCATATCATACTGTCAGACGCTTCAATCTTACTTTGAAAGTTCTGTGTTTTTTTGAATACCGAAGATGACTGCGCTGTCATAGATGATGTGAAGCTCTTATTTGCTGAGAAGTAAACGTCATCAACATCTCCACCGCCATCATTCAATCTAGCTTGTCGTCTTCAATGGCAAGTACAACAATTGTATTCATTCATAACTGTTTTTTGAATTTATACAGGTTTTAAAATGTTTTTAAATTCAGAAAGGAATACAGCGTCCCTACGTCTTGGATCTTAACTTATCGTGGGTGGTCTTGGATCGCTCCCCTCCCACAGAACACAGTGTTTGACTCTTAAAAGATAACGTCGACCCATGACAAGACCAAAGCACCATGAGTGGTAGTTTATAAATGTCTTAGTGGGAAGCCAGTAAAAACATTGCATCATGTTGACGTGCAAGGCTCCTGATCTCCATGCAAAGCCGACATTAAAGACACATATAAAATATAAACTTGCATGAAGGCAGATGGTATTATTTAGAGTACTTCCAGTCAAAAGCAATCAGCGTTTAATCATAATCTCATTGGGCGCGGTTGCGTGAACACAAAAAATAAAAAAACGCGTTCGGCCTCATTCGGCGAGCTCAGGAAGACTGACAGCCGGTGGGACCTGTAACACATCCAGAGGCAAACTGAGCGGGGACCCCATCGGAATATGGGCTGTCACTGTTATTGAGAGAATGTCAGAGTCACTCTCTGAGCTATTTTGAATCAAACGCCATCATCAGTCACAAGGGCCACAGGGACCCCCCTTGAAATCCCATCTAATTAAGTCATTAACCTTGTTGTGGTTGTTGTTTTTAAATCATTTTAATTATTGATCTCCATGGAAACAAAGCGTCAATTACGTTTATGGGCTTTAAAAACCGGATTTGGACTCGTGGCTCGATAAAACACTAAACCAAGGAGATAAACAGCTCAATAGTGAGTGACAAACAGGTGCGCTATATACTTAAAAATCTTGAAGCTTTAAGTGTATCCCCTTGATGCCTCAATTCTACTCTGTTCTCCAAACAAATAGGCGCTTACATCTCTTCTGCGTTTCCTGTCTCAGCCTTGTTTCCAAGGTAACCGTGTGAGATGAATTGAGAGGGGAACTGACGCCCTCCAGAGAGCCTACCCTCTCTCATCCAAAGTTTGTCTCACTTTAGGTCATGTGACACCTGTTCCCATGACAACCAGGTTGGAGGGCAGTCCAGATACCTCTTTGATCAAGGGGGGGGAAAGCCAGAAAGCAACCTGTGTGTTCAGGAGAGGACGCTCATAAACAAAGGATATTAATAGTATCATCGGGATCAGAGAATCATTTTTATTTTATTTTTAATAACAACATCTGATTATTTATCTTTAGACCCCTGGTCCAGGGACTGGAAACGGATCATTTTAAAGGTCTTTTTTTTGAAAAAGCTGATTTAAAATCTAAAATTACATTAGCTTGATGGTCTCTAAATGCAAGGAGGAACACACATATAGAACACCATCGTCAGCATACAATCAAATATATATAGTGCAAATACACAAATCTCTTGTTGTTTCAGTTCAGTTCAGAGGGTTTTTTTTTGCAAGTAATACCATTGAATGTCTGTCCCTGAAGATAATCCTGAAATTGTATCGTTCTGCAGCTCACAAAATTGTGGGGGACCCCTTATCTTAGGGGTTTGTTAAAGCCAGAAACTAATTGGATCTGTTTTATTGCAGGACAGGTTAAATGTATTTATGAAAAAAACATGCTTATTTAATTGCTTATTTTGTGTCTTATCTTTTTTCATTCATTTATTCTGTGCTGTCACCTCCAAAAACAATCCCATGTTGTGTTTACAACATTGAAAATGCTTCTTAAATATCTTTTCCAAAATGAGATAAAAGCCAAAATTTGTTGCTGAACCAGAATCTAGGATACAATGTGATGTCTTAGTATAGGTTTAAAACAGAGGAAGTGACTTCTTCTGGTTTGCAGCGGGCATTAATTACAAGCAGCAGACATACAAACCACATTTATTTCGTGAGCAGGTGGCCTTAAAGCCTTAAAGGTCTTTTGGTATATGATAAGCATTTGGCCTTTCTAAGCCTTTGAGCTCCCACAAACAAAGACGCGTCCCAAACCTCTGGGCTGAGGTAAATGGTTGACTTTTCCAAACCTTTTAGTCTGCACAAAGCTGTTGGAAAACGTCCATCAGATAAGAGGTTCCCATGGGCATCCTCTCAATAAAATATGTGACGGGCGACAAATTGGCTGCAGACACCTGTCGCAATATAGAAAGGCCACTCATTTTTCCAACCCCACGGTTGTCTCCGAACATCGGAATGGGCAGCAAACAATTTATAATCGATAAAGAAAATAAAATTTTCATCGAGAGGTACCGAGGGGGAAGTAGATATCACACCTGGCATTTGTTCTAAAAGCGAATTAAAACACTGCTCTCGAGCCTGATCTATTTTCATAAGCTGCAGAAACAGCCTTTGGCTTTGGCTTAGTGCAAAATTAAATCAAGTCAAGAGCACAATAAGATTTCAAACAAATGGGATTTGCATTTAAAACCAATCCATAATTTACATCCCGAAAGAGGAACACATGCTAAATTACATCTTAGTTGGCCGGGAGCGAGGCTATGTAAGATTTTACGTTGGGTGTTTAGCCTGTGCCTCTGGTCAATTTATCAAGTACTGTGCCTGAACTTTAAGATAAAATGACCACTAATTTGCTGCTGTCTTGCCCGTTGATAGGGACGCATTTATTAATTCACTGTGGGAGGAATATTCCATTAAAAATTAAATACTAATTTAATGCAACGTGACATTTTCATTAAATTCAAATGTCACACTCCTAATAGTGTATGACTGGGAAAAGAATAATGTTCAAAGTTTTTACCTTTTACAAACATTTTCTTTAGCATTATACAAGAAGATCAGCACAAAAAAAAATACATTTGAGAATGTTTTCAGGAAATAAAATATACTTTATTTCAAAATTTAACTTTGTATTGTCTATGACCTATAACAGGGGTTCCCAAAATGCACTATGCAAGACCCCCAAACACCATTAAAACTTAAAAATATATAAAGAAACATTACCTTTAGGGGCAGACATAGAAAGAGTGCGTCTCTGGGACCAGATGCAGACCACTGATTGTATTAATGTGGCCCTCAGGAAGTCAAAAATCATGTAGAAACAATATTATTTTGTACTTTTCCTTGTTTTAGGCCCTGCCTTTGTCCTTGGTTCCTGAACAAAGACTAACTTAGCGTACTCCGAGATCCAGGCAGTCGTCAAGACTTGGCAACAATTTTCAGTAAACCCGTCACCTTGGCCATTTTTGCCAACATCGATGACAAAAATCTCACTCTTCCCGAAATGACTAAGGGCCATATTGAGTTGACCATGGGTTTAGAATTTGCAAAAACGTAGTTAAGACCAAAAGAATTACATTTTTGGATTTGAAATAGGAAGGAAAGAAATTGGGTAAAATTGTCTCAACTCAAAGGGTTTTTGGGGACTTTGCCCTAACCCTGGAGATATTGGGGCCCAAAATGTTATAGATTAGAAGAATACTGAGAAAACAAAACTTGTTTCCAATGTTTTGATCTTGTAACACCATGAACAGAACTGCGATTCCCGCGCAATTTTGGGGAAATTACAGAATTTTGTGCCGACTTTGCAACCTTTCTGCTGCAATATTATTTTGGTTAGAGAGCAAAGTGTATGTATGATTTGGAATGTTTTGGTATTTCACATTTGGGCGCTTAATTTGCACCCAATTGGGGGCAAAATGGCCGTAGAGTAAAACAATCACTGGGGCAGAAGTCAACCTCAAATCAGTCTTTTTTTTTTGTGTGTGGATGCTTTCGTACAATTTAATTTTTTTATTATATCAATTTCCCTTCCATCCATACCTGGCTGTCCCCACTTTCAAAACCATGGTTCTAGAGTAAGGCTATTTTTGTTATTTTTACCACTTAATATTTAACTTTTTTATGGTATTAATACTGATATAGTTTCAAATAAAGGCAAGGAAAACTACATTTGTAACAAAATATAAATTTATTTTATAGAATGACATTTTGATGGAGTATCCGTGATACACTCCTAGAACCCCATAATCCCATGACAAAAGCAATGGGAATGAAACAGATTAAAATGTACTTGAATAATCCATTATAGATTTGTCTTGTATTTTCTTTATCGGGCTGTTCGCTATCGTCTTCTACATGGGCAATATGTGCAGTGACACTCTACCTCCATATCGCCAGTTTCATTCATGTGTTGTAATGCTTCCTCTGACACCAGAAACGTTGATCGTATCGTGCCACACTGGTTTCCTCTCTGAGATTCAGAGAATGAATGTTCTTTGCTATCTGAGGATTAGAGCACTTTTTGATGGTTCGGGATGGTGCTAAAATTATTTGTTCCATCCATCCAGACTTCATCCTTGCAGTCCTTTGGCAGAACTGCAGTATCAACACCTGCAAGAAATAAACAACTGACGGCAAGAAAAGCTGCAGAGTAAAATACAAAGCATTTGTTACTTTAAAAGCATATGCATTCATTATAAGGTTCAGGTTCCCTTTTTTATGTTACAGGTCCGAGGTGTGGCGAAAAAGATAACAAAAAAATTGACTTTAAAAAAGTAGAAGAGTGTCAGAAAGTACAGTCACCATTGTTCCTGTGTTCCAGTCAACTTATATTAATTATTAAACAGATACAGTACAATATACATTCAGTGTTAATTTCCCCTTAAAGTCATTACTCTGATTATAATTTTAACCCTTAGTCAACATGAGGGTGAGTAAAAAATAAAAGTAAAATTTTACTTTAACATAAAAATAAATAATTGCATCCATTAATGACTTCAATCATTCACTTCTTTTCACTTATATCTGTTTTAACGCTTTAATATCACATGCGTTTGCACCACATTTACACAGATTCATCCACAACTGGACGTCTTCACTCGGCTTTGCTCTTTAAAGACAATGTAAAAGTTACCTATGAGAGATATTGCACAAAATGCACCAGTTCTTTCAACCCCTCAACTCCACTGAAAGTGGAAGCGAATTACTGAAGCTTTATTTGGCTAATAATAAGTCAGTCTTCCATTTATGTCCCTCACCGCTTTCCGTACCACATGTCCAGAGAATAGTATAACCGTTCAGGCATGAAGTAAAACACCTCAAACAAGCGTAAAACAAAACATGTCATATTTGTGTCAAGATCGGTATCAGTCGATATCAGAGGATCAGAGACATGATGGTTGTTGCACCGAACAGAGACACCCTGAAGACACTAGACGTACCGGTGTAATGAACATGTCTGGTTGATTGTCATCCTTCAACTGGAGCAAGATGTTGCAATTCTCTTGTGATTAATAGAGAACTGGAGAAACTGTGCAGCAGCAATGCTATGTATAAGTTTTCCTTCAATTTATAGTTAAGAGTTTTACAACCTACTTTCAAAATCTCTATTTTATTTTATTTCCATTACGATCCTGCGAAAAGTTGTGTTTTTTGTGAAGCCAAAATAATGCAATGTATTGAAAGAGTCATGATGCAATATTAGAAAATGTAAATCATATCAATTCTAAATATAAATTATTCGACCGCACCAGCCTTGATACATTGTTCAAAAACCTACTGTATCTTAGTGTTTAATTTTAGGGTGCAAGTAACTTAAGGTTCCCTCTAAAATGTGTTCTTGAAAACATAATAATTTTGAGTTATGTCTTCATTTTTTTTCAGGGTGGCAAAATGTATACTTGCGAGTCAAAGTAGTGTGACATACTTCTAAACAATTTAAAGTTCTTAAAAAAAAAAAAGGACATTTGTACAGGCAGCAGAGCTTCAAATTAACATCGAAATAAAGACAATCCATTTTACGGCCCCGAGTCTTATGCAAATCCATTCTAAAGCTTTTTCCTCAACTTAGAAAGAATCAAGTCCGTCAGCTTCGACTACGAGAGAAAGAAGGATCTGTAAGATTGACCCAAGTGTACAGCCTTCGCTTTGCAAGTGAGTTTTATAATCACACTCTTTCTTTTGACAAAGCTGCAAACCACTGACGACATTGATTGACACTCGAGCCAAAAGAAAAGTCTGCTATTCTATTTTTTTACTCCTTGACAGTACATCGGTAATTCTACGTTCCCTGATTCAAGAGCGAAAATCTTCAGTTCAACTTTCTCATTCAGCTTGGATTGTACCCGTTTTTTATTATACCAATAATCAATGGCTTTTTTTCACATTGAACATTTCGAAAGAAGGTATAGTACTTTCCAAGGACACTTTCTTAAATGAATATATAGAACCCAGCATACAATGAAGTCAATATATCAACTTTCATGATACAAGATTCAATATCGTTAATCTATTCATCTATTATCTTTAATATATTTAAAGTGATAGTTACAGACTAGTTTCGTCACTGGAAGCGCTCGCTATATTGACTGTGTGTTTGCTGTCTGTGTAGTATGTCAATCTTTAAGCTACTACTAAAAAACGATCTTAAAATTTAGAATTTTTTACAGACATTTCCTCCTGTCGTGGTGTCTTTTTGGACAAAGATTAAGTGGACGACAACTGATCTCCAGTCGCTATGTTAAAATGAACTTACATTTTTGCTTTTAACTCTGAACAGATTACTCTAAAAAAATATCCCAACCCTGAGTGGAAATGAAGTAGAACATTTGTGAAATTTGAATTTGAAATGAGACATTTTTGTTGTCTCACAACCCTCAAGTACCAAAACATGATACATGATCTAAACACCACTAGACTACTCTGTACATTAAATGAACTATAAACAACATATTGTTCGACGAGTTTTAGCATTTACATCACAAGGTTGTTAACAAGTGTTGATGTAGGGATTCTTTTACAGTCTCACTTTGTTTCACACCTGAAGATACCTCCATGCAGGTGTGATTTCTGTCACCACCTCATCCCTTTAAGGTCAGAAAAGCCTAGCAGAACGTTCCTACAATATGCCACAACTCTTCTTCTTTAACTTGTTTCAATGTATTACCCGCTTGGTTTGACTACAGTCTTGTATGGATCAGAAAAAAGCTCTCTCTAAACAAGGAGAAACACATGAACATAACCAAGAGGAAGAACTTAAAATCCTGAAAAGGCGGTTGCTGATAGGGATGGAGCAGACCCAGTTTATGAAAGGATATATTTTCTATTTTGGAGGTACGGGAAGTGAAAAAGGATCATGGATGCCAGGCTCGGTTACTATGACCGTTGAGAAAGAACAATGATTGTTTCTTTTACAAAAAAGCTTTTTATTCAATATGTTTTTACTATTTCAGTAGAGTCTTAGCCACCAAGAAGAATATATTTAATCCAATGACATTAATTGAAAAAAACTGTAAACATGTCTAAATTAAGTAATGTCCTATTTTGACTTGATGTTGTTGGTCAGAGGGTGTTGGAAAGATGCCTTCTAAACTGATGACCCTATATGTTCGAGATCTGTGACTTCTTTAATAAAGCCAAGCCATCTGTGATCCTCTTGTATTTTTTGGCCAAATCCTCCCACAATAATACCCACACACTTATGGCAAACATCTAAAGACACATGGCGGTCAAAACCCCCTCACTCAGAATTTGCCCCATGGAGGTATTCAGATATTTTTAAGTGTGTCTTTTTTGAACGAAGATGAAAACAACAGAGCTGCAGTCTCTACATTAAAATGAACAAACATTTTTGCCTAAAAAGGCACCAATTCCTACCCTTAGTCGCCACAAGGGTGAGTAGAAAATGAGTGGGATTTTAATTTTGGGTGCACTAACCCTTTAATAGTTAAGAACAATTTTACAGAATAAATATTTCATTAGTTAGGTTAGAGCAACTCACAGTGAAAAGTTTTAAAGATCATGCTCCAGCAGGGTTGAAGGAGGTTTTTGAAAAGACTGAAAGAAAGATATAAAACCCACAGTTGTTAAGTTTATTGAAAATGATGGTTTATCTTGCGTTGATGTTTCAGTTAAACTCAATGAAAAAGACCTTTTTTAAATTGAAGTCATTTTCTTTTTACAAAAGCGTCAAGTATTGGCTTTTCTAATAAAAGTGTCATAAACAGACATGGCTCATTGCTTTTTAGATGTACTTGACTGAAGCCATTTACCATTTAAATACTTTCATACTCACTTGAAAGTTAAACTACATACACTCATTTTAAAGGAACATTTTTATTGATTCAAGTTTTTGAAAGAGATTGTTAATGCAGACACCTTTATTTGAGAAAAAACGCTATACAAAATTACATGGCTTGATTCAATCGATGTTGTCTTTTAACTTTATTAAACAAAAGAGCAGACGGTTGTCTTTCAAGGTAACAAGAAATAGTAGCTAACCCTTAAGTTTATCGTGACTTCTCTCTGCGTAACACCATGAAGGACCTCCCATGCTGCTGAGAAAGGTCAATACATTTGCAACCCAGCAGAAGGCAGTCTCTGTAGACCCTTTAAAATGCCTCAATTTCCCCTCCCTTAGTGTCAGCGGGTGGCTGGACTATCTATAGGGTACCATAAAAAGGATCTGTCCATGTGCCGTTACTCCTCCAATGTACTTAAATAACAGGCCAGTACCCAAACTGGGCAACCCGGTGAAGTTGTTCATGTAGATTTGAAGAGTTTGAACGAAGCCAAATAGGTATTGAGAGTGAAATTCGTGGTGGCCTTTTTGGCTGTGTTCTACTGCTGGACAAGGACTGGCAACATAGCTGCCTGTGACTTTGAGGGTCCGCTGACCATGTGTCTCAAGATTAAATCCAGTTCCAAAAAGAAACCATTTGGCATGATCCAAACTGTTGGGGAAGAAATACAAACAGTACCAGTTGTTTTGGTAAGTAAGTAAGTAATAGTTATTTGTAAAGCGTCTTTCTAGATCAGGATCACAAAGCGCTTTAACAATCAAAAACAATACACATTTAAAATACATACTTTAAGAGGCCAAGACACATAAGACAAACACAGGAGTCACAGAAAATCAGGGAAAAGCCTGCACAAATAAAAAGGTCTTAAGATGTTTCTTGAAGGAGTCAGTAGATCATCAAACACAGAGAGAGAGGAAGATCGTTCCAAAGCTTAGGAGCAACAGTCTGGAAGGATTTTTCTTCTCTGGTCTGGTAGTGTGTGCGTGGAACCATCAGTAGATTCTGATCCACAGACCTCAGAGCCCAAGCTGGGGTGTAAGGCTGGATCAGATCACTGATGTAAGGAGGAGCCTGACCATGAATAGCTCTGAAAGTAAGAACCAGAATTTTTAAAATTGATCCTAAAAGAAACTGGCAGCCAGTGAAGAGTTTTAAGGATCTGGGGAAATGTGAGTTCTTCTATTAGAGCGGGTCAAAATTCTCTTGAGACAGCTCTATCTTGTTTAGACACAAAAATAAACTGTTACAATAGTCCATACGAGAAGACACAAATTTATTTACGCTTATGCGAGCAAAATAGGCATCTCTTCTGTCAAGTGAAATTTCGAATGCAAACAATTGATAAACCAGGCAGTCAGTCAGGAGTGAAAGGAGGAAAACACTGTGAATCGACACTTGACATCCGACTCGTTTAAAGAGGTCAAGGTAAGTGAGTGTCTGCTCCATATAACTTATGTGTTAAACTAACAACGAACATGTTCTTTTATTTGATCCAGAGAAAGACTTCACTACAACCACACTCACCACAGACATCCATTTATAAAAACTTGACATTAACCTAATGTGATGATACAGTTATAATATGCAACATTATGAGATGCTTTCTGGACTCATTGTATTTGAAATAAACGTTATTTTCCTTTTCAGTTTCAGTTGGACGACACTGACTCAAAGCGAGAGAGCAGCCAACAGCCCCAGAAATATCTGAAAGGCAAAGAAAATATGATAACACTGTTGTTTTTTTAATACTTGAAGGCTGCTCATCAACACTGAATGAAAAGGTTGAAGGTTTTGATAATTATATACAAGACAGATGTTTTTGTTTGTAATTATACTTGAAGGCGGATCATCACCATTTGAATATAAATTTTGTTTATTTTTGAAACAAATGTTACCATCATCACTACTTGCTTGAATTGATTGGTTTCCTTTATTTAATAAAGTTGTGAACCTCAAAGTAAGGATCTTTTTTTTTAAACCATGGTATCGAAAAGTATCGTCTTAGTTTCCAATCAAGATACGTCACTTCACTTGCTTCCTATCTAACTCTCTTTTACCAGTCAGACAAGCAGCACAGTTCAGGTTAGACACGACAACGGATAATCAACATATCGGGGAAACTGAGAAGATGTAAAACTGACTCAATAAATGTGCCTTTATAGGGGCTTAGCTACCTCCTGCTGGGCTGAGATTGCATTGATCTTTGTTCGTGGAGAGGCAAAGCATGTTACTTAATAGCATACATGGGGTGGTATAGAAAAAAAAATGCAAGAGACGCAAAAAAAACATATAAAATGAAAGTGAAAATAACCAATTATGTCGGCCTATATAAAAGTCAAATATAATCTCCCTTTGAATCACTAGCTTAGAAGTTTATATTGATGCATAATGGTAGGAACTTAAAAACGGTCATTGATTTCATGTAATAGTCTTACGAGCATATGTAGTTTAACAAAAAGACGTCACCTCCTGCTGTACATATTTGCTGTTATTGTATTACGTTCGCTTCATCGCAATGGCGCCGAAAGAACTGACTCATGTCACGTGGCAGTTGACACGTCAGCATGAGACATTTCGATCAAAATTCCAAAATGCATTCTCAGGAATACACAGATTAACGATCATGCATGATTCACTTTTATTATTTATTCGACAGGAAAGGATATGCAACCCATTTAGAAACCGGCGATGAATATTCATAGCCTTGATGCAGTTCATATACAAAAAGATTTTGAAGCTTAAAAGTGCCGTGCTGTACACATCCCCCCAGCCACTGGAAATCCCCCTGGAAGGCACAAGCTGTGGCGTCAACAAACAGCTCCTGATTGCCAGCTTGATGTTGATGCTGATTTAGTCACCACATCCAAGGATTTGCTCTAGAAGGGGAAGGTGGATGGGAGCGGGCATGAAAATTCAGATTCACTATTGAGGAAAAGGTCCTGTAATTTTCTGCCAACAGCCAAATCAACACCCTCCCAGTTATGCAATTTTTGGTGTTCCATTTTAGATGAATGATTTCTATGGCAATCATTCACTGGAAAATAATCATGGATGAAATCCTTAAAGAATATAGATTATATAGAGGTATAAACATAACACCAGTTACGTGATATATATTGTTTTACTATCAGCGGTTTAGAAAATGCTGTGGGAAGATTTTTTTTCCAAGCACAGATGCGTCCAATTGTTGGAGCGAACCGAGTTAGCCTCTATTTACAAGCTACAGATGGTTTCTGCCAACTATGTTACTTCATGCCTGGGAGGAAACCAACCTCTCCATATTGTAGTGATGGGCTGATGATGCTTCATAAAAGCAGTGCCATATTGTTTAGAGGTCAGAAGGTGGCGCCATCTGTTTGAAAAAAGGATGAGATGTTTCATTGGAACGTTGTTCAAAATAAAGGAAAATAGGGCAGAGAACGCCATCTAGTGATGGGCTTAATCAGACCATCACTACCGAAATTGACTTTCGTCGTTTTTGCGTGAACATTTTAGATTTCCGGGAAAATTGACTTTGACCCTAAACTGACTATTGTAAGTTAAAAGCCCTTAATAACTTAGTAAACATTGGCAATCAATGGTCAGGCCCTTTATATATAAAGGGCAACTAAGGTTAAAACCCAACTCTTCGAATGTTGAAGTCTTTCTCTCCAAGATGCAGTAAGTCCTTCATCATGACTATGTTTTAGAGTTATTACTTTATAAAGTTCTCCCGCTTCTGAAGTCCTGGCAGATGAGAGGTTACGAGAGCAGATACTATAAAACGGGTCCCTTCGACACGGATACTTCACAGTTTGATGACATGCAGTGACAAACCTTGATGCCTGACCAATCACAGCACAGTTGGTGTGGTGATGGTAAAGACATCTTAAGACATTTTTATTCATGCAGGCTTTTCCTTGATTTCCTGAGACTCCTGTGTTGTTCTCGGGGTTATCTTGATATTTTAAGTATATATTTTATTGAGTTTGGATTTGATTGTTTAAGCGCTTGGTGACCCTGGTCTGGAAAAGAGCTCTACAAATATAATTTACTTACTCGGTTACTTACATACTAATGAATACAATAGAGGTCCAAGATCTATTTAAGACACACATCAATCTTCACAACAGTTTCCCTTTTATCTGGAATTCCACCAACTCTCCCACAGTTTTTCATAGAAACTGCATCATCATTAAATTTTCCTCCAAATATAATAACCAAATATAAAACAGATCCTCTGCTGCATCTCCATCTCTTTGTGACTGGTTCTTCTCGAACATCTACTATAAAGCCACTCCGGGCCATTTTGCGCTAAGTGTATAAAATCAGACACAATAATATTGCTTGATATAGTTACTGTGTTGTGGAATGGCTCTGGATTGCTCTCGGTACAGGATATGGTTAGAACCCCTCAAATGGAATTTAATGACCTGTGACTTGTCCAGCTGCCAATGGAAAAGGATAGTTGGCAGAAAGATGAAACAAGTGGAGAATTTAGGAGCAGAAGAAGTCGTTAACTTCAGTTGAAAGCAGGGGTGACGGCTGCAGGGGGGCAGGGGGGAATGATTCGGGGAGGAAGATTGCGTTGGCCGTGGTAAATATTGGTGCTTTTGGGAAGCATGAAAAAACATGAGTGTGATTAGGAAAGGTGACAGAATGTGACCTTCTCTACTTACAGTATAATAGGAAACTGATGAGGTTTTGAAAAAGACTTTGGAGTGTAAGATGGATATTACAATTCCTTGATAGGTCGTATAACAATTATGTTAATTTGTATTATTATATGTAACGTGTATTGGGGTTCTGGGTTATCATATTTTTATCTTGGTATTTTTATTCCAAAAAATTGGGGACAACATTCCAAGTTAGATACAAAGACTTTTCTGCCTTTCTGCTAATGTCTTAGCGACCAATTCAAAAAGCAAGAAGCCAAAGTCAACTCAAATTAATAATTGAATAGTTTTAAATGTTACTTTATGTTTACCCTTGTGTTCTCTCAGGGTCAGAGCGACCCAAAGGCCCGTGTCTGTGGTATCCCTTGACCCACAGGCAACACAAGGGATACCATAAACACATTTGTTTTTGGGACCTTCGGGTCACCCCGACCCAGAGATCACACAAGGGTTGACTTGGTAGCTTTAGCTGACATCGTTGAGCTCATTTTCTCCATCGTTTCCAAGACATTGGCCAAGATAGGTTAAGTGCTACAATCTTCTTTGAACTGCTCTTAAGAACACTGTTAAAGAAGGATTTTTTTCCTAGAGTTGCTCTTGGCTTATGATGATCTTTCACTAAGAAGGAAATGTAAGATCCAGCTCATTCTTAACAGCCTTCTTAGCTGACCAAATGGTCAGTGGTCAACGTCAGGGAAATGTATATCCCGTATATCCGGTTTTATTCAATTACATGTTTAAGTTTTACACACACATCTGCATACATGATTTTAAAGTACTATTATGACTAATCTGATGGACAATTAAATACTGTTTGTGACGCTAATTAATTAATAAAGCAACGTAAAACACAACTTGTGTACTTATACACGGCAATAAATGAACATAAACGGGTATAAAAAAATTTAATAAAAACGTCTCAACTTTTGCTGCACTGATCGTGATACACGAATAATGAATTCAAGGGAGTAACAAAATGAGAAAACACACTACAACTTTTCCACTCCAATAAACAAAGTAAAACGTATGGGCTTTGTAACGTATACTGTACATAAAACTAAATCAACAACTCTGGTATTTTACAGATATCAAGGAAACAAATACAATTAAAGTCAGAGCAGTTCCACCTTATAAAGGCCCACTAAGAGCTTCTTAAGAATCATATTTGGGTTGTCGTCTTCATTACCAGAGAAACTGTCTTTTTTTCTGCTTTGGAGTTGTGTACCCCCCTCCCTCCCTCCCTTGCTGGCTGGGAAACAGCACCGAAACAGGCTACTAGCCATCTTCAATTGAATTCTGTACATCCAAAAAAAAAATGTTGGCAGAACATAATGAATAGTATGTTTAGGGCCATTGCACTGATATTCATACTGAATATATACCCATGATTTCTGGCAGGCTCTGTGCTCAATGGCCTGGTCTATCATTGTAAAAGTAGTCACCCAAGTGAGAATTATATGGTTTAGTCGCCAAGTGGTGGTAGAATTTCAAGTGGTCTGCCTAATGAAGCCTGTGTGCTACTATAATTTTCATCAGAGACTCATTTTAAATGGACTATATATGCTTGAATGTAGAATCGATTTTTTTTTTTCTCAAGGAGAGGGTCAAAAAATAAAATAAAAATTTGTCTGAATGTATCTAACCTACTGCATTATTTAACATTTGAATAACACGTTTTATTATTAACAAGATGCCCTTCATAAAGCATTTTCCCAATTTGCTTTTAATAATGCAGCTTTAAGTTCTTATATTAAAAATCATTCATGCCCATACTGAAGTACTAGACAACACCCAGTAAAGTTTACCTTTAAGGCGCACCAGATTATGAGGCACAGTAAACGTGGCGCATCTTCGTTATGTCATGCATATTGTTTTACTATATTATTAGCGAACATATAGTTAAGGATTGCAAGGGTTTCAATGCACAGAAAGAAAGAAAGGGACTGTGAAGAGACTGAATAATAAACAACCCCTTTTAAAGCATTACTGACTTTGTGTTAATACTACGGAAATTCGAGGAATAATACCACGTGTCCTTGGGGAGTTAAACCCTGAGGCTTTGGGGAGTAATAATTATGGTATCGTAAAGAGCAATACCATGGTGCCTTCTGGACTAATACAACGCCGCCTCTCGGAGTAACACCAGGCGCCTCGCGGACTTAAACTACGGTGCCTCTCGGAGTAATAGAACACCGCTTGTGGACTAATACCACTTGAGCAATACCAAGACACCTTGCAGAGTTAAACTACATTGCCTCACGGAGTAATAGCACAGTGACTTGCGTAGTAATACAACTGCACCTAATGAAGTAATAACAAGGCAGCTCGCAAAGTTATACTACGGTGCCACTCGGAGTAATAGCACGCCACTAGCGGAGTAATACCATTGTGCCTCGTGGAGTAATACTACTGCACCTAATTGAGTAATACCAAGACAACTTGCAGAGTTAAACTACAGTTCCTCTCGGAGTAATAGCACAGCGCTCGCGGAGTAATACCACAGTGCCCTGTGAAGTGATACCCGATAACTCAGGGACTAATACTACGCACCTTTTAGAATATTGCCATGGTGCCATGTCTCGCAGAATTATAGTATGGCAACTCGAGGAGTAATACCATGGCGCCTTGCTGAGTAAAACCGCATTTCCACAGGGAGTAATACCAATGCCGCTTTGTGGAGTAATACTACAGCGCCTCATGGAGTAATACCATGTTGCTTCGGGGATTAATAGCAAGTTGCCTCGCGGAGAATTTGACCGTTGTCATGCATCAGGCTAACGTAATTTTTTTTGGTCAAACAAGAACTTGTGCATAAAATTAGGCGCCCTGTCGATTAAAAAAAAAAGAGGAGGTTTTAAGTGCACCTTAAGTAAGTATGCTGACTTTCACACTTTAACTAGTTACAGGGTGATGAAGCTTACTGGCATTTGTCTTACTGTTCAGGTAGTACCCTCCATTTCAATAACAACCTAAGTTTGCCAAAAATGTTGTATGTATTCCGAGAAAGATAGTGCCATCTAGTGGGTGCTAAATTTACGCAATTTTATGTGGTATTTATCTTAGAATCAGTATGTTGGAGCACATGGTCCGTCTGAAGAGTAAAAGTGAATAATGACACAATAAGGTGAGGAGAAGCCCTGATGCAACTTGAGTGAATTATTTCATTATCTACAGAGGTGGCAGTCAGCTGCAGCTTTTCTGCTACCTTTGATCAGCACACTCCACTTGAGTAAGAAAAAGGGTCAGGAAGAGCTGTCACTGTCCCTGTCCACCCTCGACATTATCTGCTCTGCCAAATTTCCTGTGGGACCGAGGTCACCTATCACCTGAACAGCTTGTTTCCATGACGTGTCATTCTCCCTTAAACTCACTAGCAGGGCTGAGGATCTATTCTCCAAGTTATAAAAAACCATCTTTAATGGTGCCGCTTCATTCTTAACGTTGTTGTAAATGTTGCATGAGGGGCTAGTAATGCATTTCTATGCATTAGAAAGAATCTACTGCCCACATCATTTCTGATGAGCCACTTTAATTTTACAATAAAAACGCTGGATCTATCAATGATCATGTTAATGTGTTAAAACAAAAAATGTTTTTTTAAATAAGATTTGGGGTTAAACATGTTTTCTAAATTATGAAACAGCTTGTCCTTCAGGGTTACGCTAGCACGATAAGCTGCACATACCCTGAGCTAAAAAGTCATGCCTTGAAATGTCAATCAAACCCAAAGAGAGCTAATTTTGAATTACAGCATCAATCATACACTGTATTACAAGGAGAATGCTTTTTCACCTATCACAGCTCAGATGGGCTGATCAGTATAAGGTTTAATGAGGGAAAGATTTCAACGTTGGAGAGTTTCCGCAGATATTAATACGCTTGACATGAAAGGAAATTGGTTTCGTCTTGGATCACCTTAATAATGCGTTTTTAAGGACCTTTGTAGACGTTGTTAAAGTGATGGTTCACCCAAAATTCTAATTTCTTTTTGAGAGTAATACCTATCATTTTGTAGTTACAGGAAAAAATGTTTGTCCGTATAGGCATGCACACTCACACTAGTATTACCATGAACTGAGATATTGGTAGCTTCGGCTAAACCAAGCTTAAAATATAGACTTTTCTGATTCATGTCCCACGTAGGGGCTAAACTGATTCTCACAACTTTTAGTCGACATGAGGGTGAGTAGAAAATGAGTGAAGTTTAAATTTGAACTATCACTTTAAGTGCAGCTTGTTAGTTAGCTGGTGCTAAATTTAAACTGGTTACAATCTACAAGTAGCACCACTGATAATGTTTCTGGTAAGTCTAAAATTGTATCTTTAGTTTTTCGTGTATTTAAATGATTAAGTAAAAATGGCTTTTACTTTGTCAAACTATATTTGAGATGTATCTCAATAAAATAAAATAATAAATTCCTTCTTTTCTTTTCTTTAAGAATTTAATAAATCAGTCAGCAGGATTTAAATTTTGATAAAAACTTAATTAAAGGGCAGCTAATGTGAAAACCCAACTTTACCTCATCATGACCATATTTTGAAGGTATTACTTTATAAAGCTCTCCCTTTTTCTGTTTATCTCAACAAATGAGAGGTTATGAAAATCCATTATAGTGTAATAATTGCTTCATTCGTTCTCCAGCCAGCTGTAATCACGCCCCACTTTGTTTATACCACGATTCCCTTGGAGGTGGAGACTTCCAGGGTTGACGACGCATGGTGACAAACCTCTATGATTGACCGATCACAGCAGAGTGTGAAGGTATGGTTAAGGTAAAATCGTACATGCAACCAATTAATATGTATGTATACAGTATCAGATTTAGTTTATAAGCCAACTTTCAAAACAGTAAAAAAAAAAGAAGTTTCCTGGCGGCAAAGACAAAATACAAACTTAACATTTACAACATACACTTCACTTTCACAATCCTTGTGTAGAGCTATTTTCTCAGTCTTAAAGTCATCAATCAAAAGTTGTGTCGTGTCAAGTGATGACATTGGTTAACTTTCCAGTGCAATATAGGTAATGATGCACTTTACGAGCATTGGTGTTGCCATTAGTTGAGACCTTAGCCCTGGATACAAATGGTACGGTACCAACGTACACCAGCTCATTACGTTAATGGCAGGGTACCGTGTCTGTAAGGCATTTCTGTAATGGACAGTGGATGAACTCAGTTACATCAAGTCCAACAAATAAAAGAAAATGACCTGTTTTTATGGCTTTTTTGTAGTTTTTTCTCCCAGAAACTCTTTCATAGCTTTGGTCAATTTACTTATAACCTTTTTTAATATACTTAAGTTTCCTTTTCATTCAAAATATTGCATTTTATAATAATTATAATTATTATTATATGCTGATACAGACATTAGCACTGAAGCCTACAATCATATCAGACAAATGCTTCAAGGAAAATAGGAATAAAATAAATGACCAATTGATCAAACCATTTTTTAAATAAAAACTAACCCATTGGGATCCAATCAACTTCAGCGGATTTGCTGGCACACAGAAAAGAGAAGCAATCAGTGTAGCAATCAGCCCGAAATAAACTGCTTTATTTCCAGATATGTTTTATGCAAAAAGACAAATCACTGTATTAAAATAAAAACATGATGTTTTAAACAGAGAAAAATGTTTTTGTTTCATCAGGTTCATTTTTTCATTTATTTTATTCCGAGCGAACGTCTTGCTGCTACGGAGAGAACATCAAAACCATCAATCAAATATGGAATATACTGCATTTCAATGACACATATTAACATATGTTTGGTTATAGATGTGATTGTGTGAAGTCATTTACAACTTGCTGTTGAAGATTATTGTGTATTATTATTAAACAGTGTCACACTTTTGAGTGTGTCAGTCACAACATTTGAGCCTTTCTCACAACACACTTTTATAGTTTTTTCATGGTAATACACTTTTTTTTTTTTTTTGCGTAAATCTAGCCAATCACAGACCAAACACTCAATATTAACCGATTATAAGTAACAAAAGCCAGATCTAGCTTTCACAACAGCATCACTACACACTTGGGTGACTTAGGTAAGTCAGTCTAACTGAACCTGAGAAACCTGGGTGTTGTATATGTCTCTAGTTCAACACTGCAGGAAAGTCTTGAAAAGCGCTCTATAAATACTAATTACTTACTTACTTACACTTAGTGACACATCACACACAAGCAGTGAAGACGAACATTTATAGTCGAAAAAACTACAACTACAAGGCTAGTGTTAGCAGCTGCTAACCAGTCTACGCTCACTGAGACACACGCGTCGTATAAAAGAGAAATTTGGTTGTTTTGACTTAATGCTAACATTGTAAAACAAAGTCTGTATTTCTGCAGGTAGTAAAGGGGCTTGAGAGTGCTGTGCCACCAGACTCCTCCTGATTTATTTAAAGTTGACCAGAATTTACATTGCGTCTTGCCTATTTTCACTTATATGGAAGATCTTACAATATATTTTTCAGATTTGTCAAGGACAAATGGAAATGTACTTGTGTATCTGACGACCATTTTCAAGCCAATCTGTAGCCTGACCTGATCTTCGACCATCTGGTCCTGAAACTACTTCCCGAAATCCCATAGGCCCTAAATCTCGCACTCTCGAAAAACTGCCCCGTTGTATGAAAGTCATTTTGAGTCTCTTTGTGGGAAATTGAATTAATATAGGAATGATTATCAACCTTTTTGTCCAGCAGCGCTTGTCAGTGCAAATTGTGTTTCCATCCTCTTCCGACTCAAATAAGAGTACATTTAGAACCTCTCTCTGACAGGGCTTTTGTCCCGCCGTCCAACTTGGCATTAAATTATGCATGTAACCTAATGGCAAAAATGTATAGAATGTAATGAATCTTAATGCTTTCTGCCTTCAGAATGCAGCTTTAAGCTTTATGCAAGGCTGCGGATTTCGCTCTCCTTTCACTCTGCACTACAAAGCCTGGTGTGCTTCACGGGAAACTCCAGTGCAGCATCCCACAACACGTTCCCGTGGGTTGTAGTTATCACACATAGGAAATATACAATTTAGAGTAAGCAGTTGTTCCACCAGCTGTCTCAGATACTTCCCTGCTTGTCAGCACATTTACAATTAAGGAGACACATGGAGCACAATGAGATTGTGGCTGGTAAGGATTCTGCGTGTAATGAGATAGTCATGAATAATACAGTAGCCCTGTAATAAAGGAGTCGTTATTAAGGTATGATATCTGTTGCTATTAGGTGTAGCCGAATGTAGTGGGCGTACTTTTTCTGCATTTATGTCTCAACCTTTTTTTTATTTTCGTGGATTTGCGGATATTTAACTATTGAAAAGCATATGAAACTTCAAAATGATGGATGGATGGATGGATGGATGGATGGATGGATGGATGGATGGATGGATGGATGGATGGATGGATGGATGGATGGATGGATGGATGGATGGATGGATGGACGGACGGACGGACTTTATTGATCTCTCTGGATCTTATATATGAAAGTCTAAGCTACCTTCTTGTATCTTTTTACTTAGCATTGTTTTCGGATGATATTTTACTGCCAAATACAATATTTTTGAACACACTTCACAACATCTGAAACGTTTATTAAGTTTGTATATTATCATGAGATAAATAGTTATTTCATCAGTATTAAAAAATACCTAATTAGACCAAAAACAAACTATTTTAATTGAAAATTTTACTATTAATTGTTTGTCATGTGTATTCTGATGTGATGATCAGGATGTCAGCCAATCAGAATCAGCTGTCTAAGATTCACATCTCGGCAGAGTGATTAGAGGGGGAGCTTTAAATGGCAAGGAAAGACTGTGTGGCTAGCGTAGTGACATGACCCATTTCAAAATCCAAAAAAATGTAAGACCAATACCAGAATTGTAATAAAACAAAAATGTCAAAGAGGTTCTTCAAGGCAGACCATTTACTGTTACTGCAAGAGTTTCAAAAGAAATTGGATTTGAAGAAGTTTCTCGGATGAGGAGCAAAACGTTGTCCGTCGAACTCCACACAGTCCAGCTGACTGACTTTTGAGCCTCTTGGATAACCATGACCTGGATGAATGAGAACCTTCATAGTCTTTCTGTTTCTGTTGAGGAGTTTTTAGTAAAGCCATTACTACACAATTGTATTGTCCTTGATTTCAAAGTATTTACAGCTTTTGTGGAGAGATATATGAGGAGGATCTTCTTCCAAAACAAACCTACAAAACAACTTAAACATTAGCGTCAGGGACAGTTTTAGGCAAATTGATCAGTTTGAGAGAAAGGTCTGAAAATATAAATCCTAGTTCAATTTTAATAACATTTGCAATACTTGTTTAAATAATATAAAATAAGGATTATTTCCATACATTCAGCTCCTTCTGTCGATTTCTAGTCCCATAATCCACTTGAATGTACCCCCCCCCCTCTCTTTTAGTATTATTTGTTTTTTTAATGTATCTTTTACATCATCCTTTGTCATTTATATTCATTTAATGTTTCTCTCATATTCAGACCATTACTAGAGCAGGGATTGCTGGGTAGTTAACCTAGTGTACGATAAATCTGTCAGGTTTAAGTGATCATTAAGATTTCTCACAGGCTACTTACTAAAAATAATACTATTCCTCCGGTGGTTTTGCACAAGCGTTCATTGAAAACTGACCTTTATTATTTACGATGACAAGGTGAGAATACAAAACATATTCCAGCGAAGAAAAAAAACAATAATTTGAGTAATACATTTTTGTAATGTGGAAATGTCATCATGACGTCCGCCTACAATAAGTTATTACTCACTATGACAGTAAATTAACTTTCATTAATATTAAAATGCAAAATATTCTGTGAATTTAACAGAAATGCCTTTTATTAAATGCTCCATATGACCTTCAACTAGAAAAATCTGATCATCCACGACTGATTGTCACGGCAATCATGGCCATAATTCCATGGAAGGAAGTTCATCTCCACTTCGATGTTATAAAACGTTCTCTTAGTCTTAGTGTGACCTGCATTTTCAAATATAAAAATGTATACTTTCCAGGATTTCAGGATTTTCATTTTGTGTCTGCCCTGATGGAGAAAAACAGTGAAGATCTTATCCATCCATCTGTTCCTCAGTTTGCCCCTGGGACTCTTCCCAGCTGGACGTGAAAAAAAAAAAGAGGTGAACATGTAACATTTTAAAAGATGGTTCTGGATCTTCCCTAACTGGCTTCTTGTATACAAAAGAAACAGTGAAGATGTTTTACATATGATCTTAAAGTGATAGTTCACCCCTAAATTCTAATTTCACTTATTTTCTACTCCTTCCCTCATGTTGACTAAGGGTTGGGATTTCTTTGTTATAGCATCTCTTACTTTTTATAGTTATTGGCAAAAATGTATTTTCATTTTAGATTAGATTAGATTAGACAGACTTTATCAATCTCTCTGGAGATCTCCTTCGTGAAATTGGGTTTCCAGTTCAGTTTCATAAAAACAAGAACAAAGTGCAAATAAAACAATAAAGTGCTCTGTACTTATTTAAGAAATGTTTAAGATCATTATTTTTCTTTCTGTATTTTTAGAGACAGTTCTAGAGAAGTTTCTTCTCAAAACACGTGGCCACGTTAGTAGGTTTGTTTGAACTTAAATAACTTAAGTTTATCCGTAAATTTACAGATACCTGTTTTCTTCTGTATATTTTAATTTGTACACTAAATAATGGACAAAATTCATGAATATTATTTGATTTAACAGATAATTTAAGTTTTACATTAGCAGTTTCAACTCACATAAAATGATTTAGGAAGATATTTATTCAGTTAGACAAGCATATAAAAACAACCTACCAAATAAATGTTTATTTTTAATGCTACTCATATTTTTAATTGATATCATCCTAATTAAAAATCTAAATATGCCTGGATAAAAAAATAAATAAAACATATGTAGCATATGTTTAATTGAGTTTTTGCAAGCACACTTTCTCGATGGTGGTCCAGTTGGCTTGAATCAAATGTCAATTATCTAATAATTATAATTCATATTTTCATTGATATGTTGGTGTCCCGAAAAAAAAAAGTCATTATATCTTGCAAAATGCCCTTAAAAAACTAATGTTGAAAGGCATGTTCGCAATTTTCAGTAAGAAAATTAATTGAATTATGGGTAGTGTGTTGCCACTGCTGTTCCTTTATTTAAGTTAACTGGTAATAAACAATATTATCCACACTTTTGCAAGTGGAAGTGCTTCTTTTTATAAAACCACCGGTGAATAAATGAAATTAATAAAGATAAAAGCTTTTGACTTTTAACCAGATGTCAGAGAGAATTAATGATGTGTTTTGTGTTCATACCTGTGGTTTTCAAGGGCACCCCACTTTGCACAAGTAACTCAGATCTAGACTGAATTAAAAGAGGCTTTTTAAAAAACAAGACAACGGGGTCACTGAGCTGTAGATCAGCTCCGCAAGGACACAAAAATAAATATTTTTTGAAAATGCACAAGCGGTTCAAATCAGCTAATAACACCTCAAGAACAAAAAAAAAGGAAAAACCTTTCCATGTCAGTCAACACCAATTAAAATTGACCATAAGGGAATTGTTATTCACTTTTTCAACCATCTGCAGATTTGTTTTTTCCACCTGTCTTGAGGTATCCTGGTATTATGAAAAAAAAGGCTTTATCCCAGCTTAACAAGATGATTTTCAAGGACTGTACAGTCTCAGGAGCTGTTCGAAGATCTACAAAGAGATCTCTGGAAGTTGTCCAGGGAAATAAAAAACAAAAAAACATTACCTATTGCCATTCATGTCACTTTGTCAAATACTCCGGCATCTGTTTGAAAAGTCCTCGATGGTTATGTACTGTGGCTGGACAGGTGAAGTTCATCATTAGGTTAAAGAGATAAAAAAAAAGCCAAAAACCTGCATTAATAGCATTGTCATAATCCACAGAAGTGAAAAAGGTTCTAAGAATCATTATTTTTATTTGCAGCCTATTTTTTTAAATGTAGAAATAAATAAGTGTTGGATTCATTTATTTAAAAAAAACATTACTTGATGTCATATTTATGAATAATAAATACAAAAAATAATAAAAACAATATGTTTTTATTATTTTTTGTATTTATTATTCATGTATTTATTATTCATACAAAAAATAATAAAAACATATTGTTTTTATTATTTTTTGTATTTATTATTCATGAATATTACATTTAATCGCACTCTTTTTTATTTTAATGTATTGTATTTTATTTTATTTATCCATTTTCATTTCTTTCATATTATTTCATTTAATGATCTGTAATGCCACCACAACAAATTCCAGTCTTTTTTTTAACAAAACTGGCAATAAAAGTTTCTGATTCTAAAATGTATTTAATTTAAAAAGTTTCCCTATAAGTAAATGTAATTAATTGTAAAAAAAAAATCTTTGTTTACATCCAGGAAACCAAGGACGATGAAAATAAATAAGATATAATAAAGATTATGAATTTTTAGTGAATCAGAAAATAAAGATGTGATTTTAAATTTTAAAACCCATCATATTTAATTTCTGTTTTTGACATTGAATTGTTTACGTTGGATATTTTATCGTCATTGAATTTAAGACTCAATTTTGACTCAAAAAAACAGCTCTAAATTTGATTTTGTATTTTGAAAAGCCTGATTTTGATGCAGTAAAAAATCAGCCTTAGAAATTCACATGACACAGTTATTACTGGTATTATTTTAAGATGAATGTGGATAATTGTGTTGCGGGTAATGAGAAAAACACATAAAAATATGTATATTTTGTGTATATGTATATGTATGGCGGAGGAACTAACTATTTAAGGTAGTATTAATGTAAATCAACATCTACAAATTGGAAAATGCAACAATGTAACTTCATATCTGGAGACTCACAGCTTTAGAAAAAAACAAATTCAACTTTTATAAACTGGGAAATAGAAACAGACAAACGGTTTAACAGGTGACGAATGGAAGAATATTTTGGGTTATTAAAAGTCAGAGACATACTGCCTGGAATTAAGCATAAGCGTTTCTTCCTGAAGATAGAAATAATTGTCGTGCAACGTATGTGAAAAGATGCTGACAGTTACCTAGTCACTTTAAGAATGTATCTTTCCGGTTTGTGTTGTTAGCGAAGATTTTTCACGAGTGAAATGTGTTTCTGTGCTTCTCAGTGGTTTATTTTCGGGGCCATTATTTCTTAAGGTGACCCAATTTTGTCATTTGTACGTTTACTTTTTCACTCATATTTCTTAGCAATACACAATTTGGGACTCACTTTATTTAATAAGACATTTGTTAAAAGGATAGTTAAAGTTAAGGTGGACATTGACAAATCTGTTTTATTCTGGAGAGGAATTTTGGAGGGAAATTAGGACCAAAAAACTATCATCAAATTATGGAGAAGGGAAGTGACTTTCCTGACAAATGTTTGTTTTGTATGGTTTGGTTTGTTTTATTTGTGTCAGGGACAATGTCAACTGGACATAGCTTTCTAGCTAGCTTCCGTCCAAAGTCCTTGTGCACGTAAAACTATATTATACAATTAGTCTAATGGTTAACATGATATTTTTCATGCTATAATGCTAATGCTAATGTAGAAAAATATATATATAATACAACAACACGACAAAGCATTAAAACACAATGCAAATATAAACCTTTTGGTAACTGATATTATTTTTAGAAAATAATATCAAATTGTCACATATATATGTCATATCTAATTTTGTTTTCAGAAAATTATTTTTTATTTAGCTGAATCATAAATAGTGAACTCATTTGTTAAAGTAGATTTGACACGTGCATTATTCCGTCTTGTTTGCTTAACATTTATCTATACATTTTTATTATGTAAATTATTTTGGGGAGAATTAGGACCCAAAAACGATCATCAAATTATAGAAATAAGACTTTCCTAATAGAGGTTTTGTAATGTGTGTTCGTTTTTCAAAAATTCATAAACATTGAATACTAAAATGTACGTTTAATTGACATGAATGTCTCAATATCTTTTCCGTTGCTATTTAGTTAGGTTAGTTTATTTGTGTCAGGGACAATGTAAACTTTTGAAGTAGACTTAGCTTGCTAGCTAGCTTCTGTCCAAAATCCTTGTCCAGGTAAATTACAATATACGATAAATGTCATTATAAAATGTGATATTTTTCATGCTATAACCCTAATTCTAATGTGGAAAAATATATATATAATGTAGCAAAATGACAAAGAATAAATATCTTATAGGTTTTGATATTTAGAAAATATCATAAAATAGACACATAAATATGTCATATGAAAAACAAGATTTGTGTTTTTTACATCTTATATTGTTTTCAGAAAATGTATTTTACTTACTTGTCCTTTCTGGTAACCTTACCATTCCGTAATGCATGTTGGAAAATGTTCATATTTAGTTTTGTTTCAATATTCAGACGTTATTGTAGAGTGGAAATGTGTCACATCCATGTTAGCTTAGCGTGTCAAAAGCAGTGCTAGCTGCAGTCATTCTGACACTTTGTATTTGGCATCATTGTATTTTTTCAGATTGAAAATATCCAATTTATCAATCATTTGACTTATTGAATTGATTACAATTTATGAAAGGCAAACAAAATATAGATTGTGACCCAGATCCTTAAAAAAATACTTTTTTTTAATTCCATGAGTGTAACATTTCTTGGATAATATCTACACTTTTAGACACATAATAACTAGAATATGTTGATTACTCTTGGGAACATTTTCAAAAACAACGAAAAAAGGAATAGAAAAGGTGTTGTTTTTCCGTAGATTTGACGGAACAATCAGAAAAAAAACTTTAAAATCAATTTTTAATTAAACCATTTATATGTATTTTAATGAAAAAAATTGAAGCGCATTTACTCAGCGTTCTGTACTGCATGTTCCTAGTGCTTGTTCCTAAATTACACCCGTATTGTTCTCTTTGAAGTAAAAAAAAAAGAAAAGAAAAAGACTTTAACATTGCACGCGTGCCACGGTTGTCCATGTTTTAATTCCAATTCATCACAGACACCCCGGCAGTCCACTTTATTTACATTTCCAGGTAAGAGGAACGGCTTTATTTAAACATGAGCTGTCTTGTGCTTCCCCCGGGAATCCATGTTAAGGCCCGTAAGACACGAGATTCAGTTTGAACTGCCACTCCGTATTGACTACGCCGGGACTCAGCAGATGGAATAAACAGGACGCCAAATTCTCACAGAGAATGTTTAAAAAAAAAAAAAAAAAAAACCCAGAGTGCATCTGAGTTGCATATATTGGTGAGACGGGGAGGCAAAGGACTGTGATTTATTGAGTGCGTGGAAGGGTCTGACAGGAACGGCTCTCATTAGACAGACGGATTTTTAATTAGTGTGAGCGCAGCAGTGATGCAGGTGTTTACATTTTTGTGAGGGAAACTATGCCAAGAGCGCAGGGGCTAACACAGCTCCGGCAGAGCAGCGAAACAACATGAGGTGGGAGAAAAAAAAAAGTGCTATTACAGCCACACGGCTCGACAACTACAGGGACGCACACAAATAAAAAAAACAAAACAAGATTCACCTTTTCAACACGACAAGATGATATGACTTAGAGTGTTGATGCAATACCTGTGATGTTTGGTTTAAAAACATGTTTTGTTTACTTCAGCCTTTTAATCTTCTCTTGTTTACGTATGTTGTTTCTCTTTTCTTTCTAGATACAACGTTCCGACATGTAAAAATACTATTTTAATGACAAAAATGTATTGAGGATACACAAATGTATCTGTAGTTCCATCTGGATTCTATGAAGCTTTTAAGGGTTTGGTCGTAAATTGCCCTCTTTCCACTCTCTTAGAAGCTTATGAGAAATGGAGAAAACTTGACTTTAAATTCAAAGTATACAAATTGTATTCCATTAAAATACCTCCATGTAAGTAAGTAAGTAAGTAAGTCATTTATATTTATTTAGCGCTTTTCCAGACCAGGGTCAGAAAGCGCTTAAACGATCAAAATAATACTCAATAAAATATATACTTAAAAGGTCAAGATAATAACGAGAATAACACAGGAGTTCCAGAAGATGAGGGAACATTTTTCACAAACAAAAATGTCTTAAGACTACAAATAAAGTAATATATTTTTATTGGTTTTAGCTAAGGTTAAGATAAGGTAAGTAACATAGTGTATTGCTGTCAAAAATTATACAAACCCTGAAAAATAACAGTAAAACTGATGTACATGTTTTGAAATAGACGAAAAACATAAAGTTTATTGAAATAGATCCAAAAGTACTCGAATGAAAAAATGAAAAAAAAAAAAATTGATGCGGTATCCCTTGTTTTATCTCAGGGTCAAGGTGACCCAAAGGCCCAAAAACAAAAGTATTTGTGTTTTCCCTTGAGTTGTCTCAGGGTCAAGGTGACCTAAAGGGCCCAAAACAAAAGTATTTGTGGTATCCCTTGTGTTATCTCAGGGTCAAGGTGAACCAAAGGCCCAAAAACAAAGGTATTTGTGGTATCCCTGTGTTATCTCAGGGTCAAGAAGGCCCAAAAGAAAAGTATTTGTGGTATCTCTTGTGTTATCTCAGGGTCAAGGTGACCCTAAGGCCCAAAAACAAAAGTATTTGTGGTATCCCTTGTGTTGTCTCAGAGTCAACGTGAACCAAAGAACCCAAAAACAAAAGTACTTGCGGTATCTCTTGTATCTTAGGGTCAAGATGAACCAAAGGCCAAATAACAAAAGTACCCAGAGTATCTCTTGAGTTATCTCAGGGTCAAGGTGACCCAGATGACCCTAAACAATAGTCTTTTTGGCATCCCTACTGTTGTTTTTAGGCCAAGGTGAACGACCTCTGCCACTCCTCATGTATTTATGGAAGTCACGTAGGCCGTTTACCTTGACCCAAGGACTACTACAATCACATTTTTTTCCGGCCCTCGGGTCAGCTTGACCCCGAGATAACACAAGAAGTGTCAAGAACGCTGTGAAAGAATGATTTTTAACTCAACCATTGTGGTGTCTCTGGGCAGGAGGTCATTTACCTTGACCCCGAGACAACACAAGGTATACCACAAACACTTTTTTCGGCCTCCGGGTCACCTTGACCCTAAGACAACACAAGGGTTAAGAAGATCTCTCACTAAGAAAGAAATAGGACATGTTGGATCCACTGTGAACAGCCTTCTTTGCGAGCAAACGCTCAGAGATCAAGCCGTGTCAGAGAAATGTAAATCCTCCTTTTTTTCCAAATAATAAAACAATGCTCACTGTTGGAAGGCGCTCGAAGCTGCCGCACACAAGAAATGAGAGACATATAGTCGAGAAGAAAATACTTTTGAATTGCAGTTGTCCATGCACATATGCACGTAGGAGTTTATACAGTAGAAGGATCTCACATCCTTCAGGACAATTGAATCTGGGAAACATTATGGCCAATATCGGAGTCTGAGTCATACTTCTAGTTACAGACAGTAAGGAAAGTTTGGAAACCATACATTAGTGTACCCCGAGACAGTGACTATCAGAAGAGTTTGTGTATTAAGTTTGACATTACTGTTTTAGAGCCTGATATTGTTTAAATTAGAATCAAATGGAGCCAAAAAAACCCCACTGGGTTTGCCCTCAAGCTTTTAAAGGGGGCGACCTGGACTAGAGGGACAGTATCTTGGGTGGACACCAGTCATCAAGTAAACAATTTGCTGAACAAGTACATGTCGGTTTTCAAAAATAAACAACGGTTCTCAGTTGCCACATAGAAATCCCAGACCTCACAAGTTTCTTTGTCTCAATAACCTTCACCAACTTCCCGTTATACTTCATATTTCCCTCTGTCACAAGCTCCATCAAACCGGTTCTCTTTGTCTTCCGAGAACAATGTTGTGCTGCCGGCGTTACACGTCTTACGAGGCCACGAAGGTTTAGTCCGATGTTCTCAATCAGGGCCCGTCAGCAGCTGGAAAGTAGGTCATCATTGTTTGCTGATGTCCAGGCAAGACAGGGTTTTTTTTTTTTTTAGAGACAGACTCAGCTGTCATTGGGTGAGAAGACAGGGACAAACCTGAAGGGCAACAGTCCATCACATGAAAAACACGCAGATAAACAATCATAGATTCAAAAACTTTCAAATCCTTCGCCAATTATCCTGTTTCAATTTGCCTGTGGGAGGAAACCAGCGAAGCAACCGTGGATGGAGGAAAGAGGAGAAAACAACACAAAGTGCCTCACGGTAATGACAGACCTGTTCGTACCTATTAGTGGCACCGCACAACATTTCCTGTTGGCATCTTGTTAGATTAATGGTCAAAGTCAACGACACGTTTACATCAGAGGTCCCTTCCATTCTCGCACCAAGTTTATTGTAGGCTTATTTTCTAAAGGCCAGGCTTCAGATATAACTGGAAAGTAAACGATAAGAACGACAGAACAACACTGACTACTCAAAGAATACCTTACATTAGAGATCCACAAACTTTTGTGCACCCAGGAATGTAATCATGGAGGCATATTTTTCAAAGATAAGAACAGCAAAAGTAACAAAACAGATTGAGCAGGAGCTCCTTGATGGAGCTTTTAACAAACGTCTGCTAGTTTACAGGCAATTTTATTTGAATAACCAGGACTGAAGAAAGAATCTTGAATCCATTGCTAATCTTTCTTCAGAGACATACAGTGAAAAAGAACACATTCTAGACAAAATCTGTGTTGTCCAGTAAAAAACGGTTCATGTACTGGTACTAAACGTGGCTATTATTAATTTATAAGAAAAGTGTATTTAAAGAAACCTACAGACATAAATATTATATAAACTAATTAGAAAGTAAATTCCTATCTGTTTTGCCCTGCAACAAATACCTCATGAACCAGTACTAAACGTTAAGTCTCAATTTAGGCTTATGTTTTTCAGTCAAAAATATGAAATACAGAAATTGTTTGTTTTTTTTCCCCTATCATTGTGGCCCTGTGACAAATAGCTAATGTACCGGGAAAATGTGATAGAAGAAAGTGTCTCGATTTGTCAAGAGTCCCTGGTTATTAATTCTTCAGAAAAAACACCTCACAGACGTAAATTTTAAATAAAGAAATTAGTTTTATTGCCCAGTAGCAAATGCCTCTTGGCTTGACTAAAGTGTCTCATCAAACTACCCGGGCTAATGTTACTTTTAAAGAAAATACAAACCCTACAGATATACATTATAAATACAGGGAATATATGTATATATTTATTTTACTATGATTGTGGCCCCATTGAAAATGTATCACGGACCGATACAGGATTATGTTTTACTTAAAATCAGCTTAAGACAGTTATAATTAACACAACATAAATAAAATGTTTGCCTTAAAGACCAATTCTGTATTTGGAAAATGCATGTTAACAAATTAAAGACAGACAATTTAATGAAGATTATGGGTACGAAATGTCCCAAAAAAAGTCAAGTAAAATGGGATAACTGGGATGTAGTTGGTTGCAGTTGACAGTGAGAAGAAAAATCTGATTTTTAAATATCTACACGTAACATCTATAAGTCATGTCAGTATATGTCCCTGAAGCAACAAGTAAAACATCTTCTTTATATGTTCCTGCTCAGCAGGTACACATAAACCTGGATCTCACTAAGGGGCATCTAAAAAAAAATATCTTGCATTAAATATTCATGAAAGTAGGTTCCAGGGATCACAGCAAACAAACAACTTAATAAATGATGAGTAGCTTCTTTAATTAAAAAAAAAAAAAAGAAAAAAAAGATGTGTCCATTCGGGCGCTGAGGAATCACAGCAGTATATCCGAGTGTTAAATAATGACAGGAATTTAAGCTGCTGATCAGAGCCTCGTCATCATCTGACATCACGTCATTGTAAAACGTGACTAAATCCAACACATATTTGACTTGCACCGGGGCTGCTGGGTAATTTTTCTTAACATTCACCGGTGAGGTCCGATGCAAGCGCTTCAGATATTTGCAAACCACACTTCAATATCATTATATAAACATTTGCCTGAGGAGATGATATTTGAGATTTAAGGGCAGATCTTCAGGTTCCGCTGCCGCTGCTGCGGTGTTTTCGTTCCACATGTATATCAGATATCTTATGATTAAGACATTCATGGCGGTGGTGAGTGAAAGCCATGTTCATGTGAGATACAGAGCAGCCAAGTGTCACGCTTTGTGTGTGACTGTAATGAGATTTGAGCCATTCTTGCTCCACACTTGATATTTCTCTCACTTATATTTACCCATTAAATACTTAATTTTTCACGTTAAAAATTGTTGGTACTTTGTGTGCAAACCTAGCTAATAACGAAAGGCACAACACACTATTAACCAATCAGAAGCAACATAAAGCAGGTCTTGGTACTTCATGGTAAATTAAGTGTATAAGTATGTATATGCCACAGTACAGATTGGAATTCCAATCTGTATTAGTACAGATTGGAATTCTGCTACTGAACTGGGATCTTAATATTGATATGGGTTAGGGTTTAATTACAATTTCCCGAATTTTTCCTATCAGAATTGGAGATTGTCCTGGTATTCCCATGTGTCCTAGGACAGATTGGAATTCCAATATTCAGTTCCCAATACAGCAGTAGGATTCCAATCTCTCATAGTAGAGATTGGAATTCACTCGTAGAATCTGGAATCCTCCCTGTACAGATTGGAATTCCAATATTAAGATCCCAGTTTAGTAGTAGTACTAGTAGTACTTGGAATTCCAATCTGTACTAGTAGAATTCCAGATCCTTCTGGATTCCCATCTGTACTTTGACATAAATATTCCATGTGTGTGTGTACTGACAAATAGAGCTGCTCTTGATTCTTGAATATTGATCTCTTAATGCTGGATTCTTGATTAAAATCCCCAAACGCCATTCAGAATTAATAATAATTAAGAGCAGAGCATGAATGCAAATCTCCGTCTACCTTTGATTACATTATTACTGCATCAGTTACAATCATTAGATGCCGTAGATATGTTCTAGAGAAAATATCATAACATTAGTACGTAGACCTTTAGTGAAATTGATCATCAAAACATCATATTTTTAGCTATGTTAGGTCAAAGATGGCATGTTTACGAAGCTATAAATCAAAGTTAATATCAATCATCTCTTCTACAGTATGTTGACTACTAGTGTAGATTTCTGTAGAAATTGACAATTAAAACATCATATTTTAGCAATGTTGCCCATATGACATTGTCAAATATCACAGATTTATTAATGCTATAAATCAATTATTTTCTGCCTCAGATCTCTACTAGAGAATATAGAAAAGTATTCCACAAAATATATAATAATTCAATTAATAGTTTTCGAGATTGTAATAATTTAATCATCATATTTTAACTTTCTTGGTCATATAACATTTATGGTGATATAGATAATATGGAGATGAGAGCATCTGACTTAGAAATAGTATAAATCGACATTAACACAGCCATTTTTTTAATAAAGTTAATTTTCCACTATATAAAGAAAAATACATATATATTACTCAAGTTCAAAGAATGCTGTTAAGGCATCTGAAATATTTGTCCAACCATCTTGTTTCTGTGGCCCTACTTAGTTCAAACACTTAAGAAAAGTGTCCTTGTCAAAATGAATAGTTGATAACCTGCAGTACAAAGCACTTTAAGCATTGCCTGACAAGGACAAGTGACTCATCAGCCTCAGGCTTCTGACATAACCTTAAATAATGTAGCATCAAACTGGGAAGTTAGACACAATGATACAGAACAGTAAAACTTGACATTGAATTTGTTAGAATGGTCCAAAATATGTGGAGATGATGAGGACACCAATAATACTTCTACTACTAATAATAAATATAATAATATGTATGATTACTAGTGATGGGTTGATGAAGCTTCATGAAACAGTGTCATATTGTTTAGAGGTCAGTAGGTGGCACCATTAATTTAATAATACTGTATTGTTTAATTATGACAGTTGATTCAAACAAAGGAAAATTGTGAAGAGACCGCCATCTAGTGGGCTATGAAATAATGAAACTGCTTCATGAAGCTTCATCAACGCATCACTAATGATTACTTTTAAAAATTATGTCTGTTTACCATTATTACAATTAACAATACCATTACCATTATGATGATGTGTGTTGGAACAATATTGATAAAGATAACTTATAATTAAAAAAATTAGGTTAGAAAGTACTTGAAGTTGGTATTTGGCTAAAGCGTTGTATCCTAAACTTTATTAATTGCGTAGATTTTTACTTTTTTAAATGTGATTTTATTGAAAGATGTGATTGTATTGTTCCTTTTACGCGTAAATAGTCCTTTTGTCTTCTTAAATACAGTTGGTCTCGAAAAGCGCTATATAAATAAATATTACTTACTTACTTACTTACTTACAGTTCTTTATTATCATTAAAAAAAAAGGTGTACTTTGTTCAATACCAACAATTTAAGTTAACTGCTCAATTAAATAAATAGATAATTAAATATTCAACAACAGAATAAAAGCCCTAATAGTCCATAATCAGATTCATGTACAGTATTTATTTACTACATATCAGTTTTTAAACCGTTTAAAAAAGACAGTTTTGCAACATTATTTTAGTCCTGAAAAAGGTTCAGTGCGTATATATTTTTTTGTATAGTCTGTGTTGTCAAAAGGGTTTATCATTTCATCTTTTTCACTTCCATAAATCTTTATAATTCAAAACATCTTTTAAAATAAAAATAAAAAACATCTAACATTGAATCTTTCCACTCAACATAAAACACCTTTGTAACAACAAAAAGAAACTCGTCACTATAACACGGTATTCCGAGAGAGATGTGTTGGAATGATTAAATTTCACATTTCAAAGAGTTGATGCTCTTTCTTTTGTTCTGGACGTTGCAGTGAATCCAGATAAACATGTACCAGGTCCAGCAATTACAGCGAGTAGCCTCCAGTACCACTTAGCGCTCCACAGGGGGCTGCCTAACACGTCTAGCGGCAACAGTGTAAGCATTTTTACTCTGCCTGTGATCCAGAGAAATTCAGGCACTCGGAAAAACGCCATTTTTAGAAATGTTTGATTCAGAGCAGAGCTTCAGTCGGATGGATTTATGTATCATCATTTCAGGTTTTAATTTTATTTGCAATACACTTTGCGATTCTCTCTATGTTTGTGTTCATAAGAAATTCTAGGGTGTAAAAAGTTAGTAAGATTTAGTGTATCTGAATTCTTTCGTGGTACAAAAAATTGTAAATAAATGTGTTTAAAGATAAAAAATAACTGTGTTATTTGCTTCAATATGTGATTTTCTGCCCAACTTTGCTGAACCTTAAAAGGATCAAAACACGGAGTGGCTTCTGTTGCTCAAACACGACGTCACTTCCGTCTTATACTTGGCTTTGTGGAGAAAGATGAACAATCCAAAGTGTGTAACGGGTCGCTTTATTCGCCGCTTCAAGTCAAAGAAAATACCAGCTTCAAATAACGATCGACCGGACCGAGTTCTTCTGGCGACTTCACAGATTGACAGCCCCGGACAGAATGGTTTCGAGCTTTAAAAGCTCGCTCTATTTAAGTCAAATTTCCCATCCGGGAGGTCGTCTTTTTCCGGCCAAATTGTTCTTTCAAGTTCCCTGTGTCACCGATCCCCCACTGAGAGATTTCCTAATTTCTCTTCCAATAATCTAATTATTCAAATGATCTCGGCCCGGGGTCACCTTCTCTTCCGTCTTTCGCTCCCCCTCTCTCTAGCTTCTTATTCTTTGATATACAATTTAAGGTGTGATTCGCAGATAAACAAATGTTTGAAATTCACCGGTGTCTTATCTGGAATTCTGATCCAAGTTTGCCTCAAACCAGTGTGAATGAGTCTGAGTGGAATGTTGATTGTGAATGTGTTTTAGACAAACGTTTTTCCCGCTCTTAAATCAAACGAGTAAATCATACTTTATATTTTGATTGCCTTTAGGCATTAATTTAAGTATGGCGTATACGTATATAACCATTTTAATCTAACAACCTTTTGAGAATGGAAGCAACTGTTTCTAAAAAAAAGTCTTGAAGCCTTCACACATATTCATTTATGTAATATAACGATGGGGTTTCATTGGTTCTCATTTATAAACGTATTTATTGTGCTATGTAAATAAGAGAAATAACTACAGAAATTTAGGAAAATCATTCAATGAACTTTTCAAAAAAACATTTAAAATGGAACAGAAGATTATAATTTGGTGGTAGAATTGAAAAACCCTTTGAATCCATGAAATAATGGCATAAATGACATAATTACGAATAAATACATGAATAAATGTGTAGCTAAATAAACATATAGCTAAATATATCAATAAATTATTAAGTTAATGTCAAAATAACTTTAGTTTTTTGTTGAAGAACGTGCAATTTTGATTAATTTATACATTTGGATATTTATTGAAAGATGTATTTATTTATCCATGCATTTAGTTATGTATTTGTACAGTTGTTTATTAATAATTATATATCTTATCATCCTTTGTAGCCTGCATCGTAATCTTTCTCAGTTTCCACTGGTTCATGTAACTGAAGTGATTGTATCGTCCAATTAAATGCACAACAATGTGATTGATTAATACATCTGAGGGTGTGGATGAGCTGCTTGGAGGGGGGCTGCTTTTCTGTTTAATGAATTCTAGTGATTTTTTTTTTTTTTTGGGTGGTCTATATCTAAATTGTTACTTTGATGTTTCGAATCAAATAAAACAACAGACAGAATAGGTTATTCATTTCAATCAGACACCCCTCTTCCTGGGCAATGACATACTTGGATACCTTCAGATGATTCATTCATAGTTATAATCAACTTCTTTTCTTTTCGGAATGTGATACGTCTCATTCTCCCTCTTCTGTGTCTGCTCAGAAGTGAGTCAGCAGTCTGACATTTTAACCGTGTTAAAGTTTTCTCCGGCTGAAAACAAGCTCACACTAATGACACGCTCCTCCGTTTCCAATTTAGAACTTTCCCCGTCTCATCATTTGTCAACGTCTTATTCTGTGTGTGTACAGAAAAAAACCTATACCCCACCCACGATGTGATTAGAGAGGCACACTTCCTTACATAGGCCGCGGTAACCAGATTGTAGGCACGGATATTTAAATACAGACATCGATGGTTTTATTGCTTTCTTCCTGAGTGCATGGCTCGGTAACAGCTCATAAAAAGCAGTGCTGGCTTTTCAAAACCAAGGATGATGATGATGATGGAGCGACGCAGCTCACTAACCGTATATGTAACTAGAACTCGGTACCGTATAGGTTTTATCAGATAATATTGCCAATCATTGCCTGCACCAGTGCTCAGAGAATGAACACAAAAATGTGCTGAAAAAACTGCAATTATCTCTAAACATGTTTCCATAGCGATGGATTTTGTGTCAGTTATGTTCCGTCAGTATTATTTTGGGGGCCTAATTTTCTCGTTTCTTACGTGTCGAGTTGTATTATGTCCAGTGGCGTTTCCTACCCTGATTTACTCCCTGGGAGAGAGTGCTTTTCTCTGGACAAGCCTCCCGAAAAGAGGATAGTTCCGGTTAAAAGAGGATGTATGGTTACCCTATACTACACAATACAAACATGTGTCGCAGTTGTGGGCCTGTGTTTATAATAACGTCAATCAAATGTGCGTTATTTAAACCACAGTTAAAGGTATAAAATTAAAATGTCGCTTATTTTCTACTCAACCTCATGTCAACTAAGGGTTGGGATTATTTTTGGAGTAATTTGTGTCTTTTTGGAGTAAAAGGCAGAAACGTATGTTCATATGACGGTTGACAACAGCTCCCAAGTTTCTTTGTAATTCAGAGAAACATTAAGCAAGTCCATATTTTAAGCTTTTATGTAGCAGAAGCTAAAAGGGTAACATGCTATGACTGTAACATTTGTGACTGTAATTTGAAAAAGTTCTGAAAATAATCCCGATTGAGATGTGAATTTTGGGTGAACTATCACTTCTTCGACTCGCATATTAACTGATCCCCAACAGCCTCGCTGCCTGCTCCCCCTCACCTGACCTCACTGTACAGTGACACTGATAATAAAAATGCAAAAAATTGAAGTAACGTCTGAACAAAAAGAAAAATTGAGGTATACTTAGTGATGGTCTGATGAAGCTTCACAAAACAGTGTCATTTTATTTAGAGGCTAGTAGGTGGTGCCATTAGTTTAAAGATGATGTGATGTTTCATTATAAAAGTTGTTCAAAACAAAGGAAAATTGTCCAGAGACCGCCATCTAGTGGCCTCTGAAAATAATGACACTGCTTCATGAAGCTTCATCCGCCCATCACTAGTTTGACTTTTGTTCATCCATCCATTCATTTTATGCCACTTATTCCCTTAAGGTAAAGAAAGGTAAGGTAAGGTAAAACTTTATTGAAATTGTTTTTTCCAATAGCCACAGAAAATACAGCAATTTTTTCATGAAAAATAAAAAATAAATCAAAATAAAATAAGAACAAGAACTGTTGTGTTATCAGTTTTTTCTTGATCTTTAAAATATATACTTTATTGAATATTGTTTTGGTTGTTTAAGCGCTTTGTGACCCTGGTCTAGAAAAGCGCTATACAAATAAGAATTACTTACTTACTTACTTACTTACATAAAGAGAAAGAACAAGATGACACAATCTACTGACTCCTTTAAGAAACATCTTAAGACGTTTCTATTTGTTCAGGCTTTTCCTTGAATTTCTCGAACTCCTGTGTTGTTCTCAGTATTATCTTTATCTTTAAAGTATGTACCTTTTTGAGTATTGTTTTGATTGTTTAAGCGCTTGTGACCCTGGTCTCGAAAAGCGCTATATAAATAAATATTACTTACTTACTTACAATCTAAGTCTAAAGATAAAGACAAAGAACATAGATCAAAGAAAAACAACAAAGACAAAGGATACAAAGACTAACATAGAACAGAACATCCAGATACTTTCACTCCACTCCTGCCCCGAACTCAGAATTGTACAATTTAATAGCCCGAGGAATGAATGAGTCCTTGAGTCTATTTGTCTTGCACCTGGGTAAGGGTGTCAGTAGGGGAGCAGGAGTTTATCCCAGTTCACCATCCGACTTTTGCTCATTGCAACAGGCCTCTAGAACAATAATATAAAAACACAATACTGACTGCAGGCATCGAAACCTCAATGTCATGATTAAAAGTGAAGTGCTTTACCGTTTGAGCTGCAGTATATGGTCTGCACATGACAAGTTGACAAGGGACAACCCCGACAAATGCAGCCCACGTTCGCCCCAAGTTGCCTAGAACCAGTACTAGTTATGCCAGTATCATTTTGGGTTGGTTGTTTTGCATGAGAAGGTGAGTGAGAGGTGAGTCCTGAACTGTCATTGATAGTTTGAATTAACGCCATGACTTTATTTTTTAAATACATGTATATTGATGGCATTTCTTTTAAGGGAAAATAACACCGAAACCAAATTTCAGTTTATGAACATACGGTTTATGTCAGTACCATACATGTAACAATTAAACTGTAACTGCCGAATAATACTGGACTGTGTTGACATCACGTTCCTGAAAATAGTAAAAGAAATTCTAAAAGCAGTTGCACTAATTGAATATAAATCACCTTCTAGAAGCTTCCAATTCAAATTCAAAGTCAATACGTAGATAAATCAGGGCTCAACCATTCATGCATCAAGTGTGATGCATGCAGGGAAAAGGAAAACAGCCTTTTATTGATTCCTTTCATTGAGTGAAGACATGATTGCAGTAAACACTGATAACCTTTAAATGGCAATGGACAAAGGTGCTGTTGTTATCTGGGTTTAAGAAGCGATATATTGATTTCAAACGTAGAATCCTCAATTTGCTGTCCTCTTGTGTCCTCGCCGACAGATTTTAAAACAAACAGATCGAGTAGACGAAATCTTGCTAGAAAACTATTTTGGGTAGTCTATTATAAAAAAGACTGATGATTGTTCATCAGGTTAAAAAAAAAGCAATCATCAGCAATCGTAGTCAAGAGATTCCTCATTGGAAGGTGAACTTAGGGACACATTTTGATCGGTAAGAGAAGCCTTGGCGTACAACCGGGTAAAGGGTTCACACAAAATTCACTAATTTTCTACTCACCGTCATGTCAACTAAGGGTTGAGTTTATTTGAGAAAAAGCGAGATCCTCCCAGTGGCAGTGGCAGGTATTTTGCGTGTCTCAGGCAATACCTTGCCTTTTTGTGGCAATCTAGTGGCAACATTATATGTATTTCAGTCATAGTGCTACGATACTTTAACAATTATATTTGATACTAGCAACACTGTTCTAACCAAAATGAAAAGAGAGGTAAAGTATTGTTAATTGTTGTACTGCAGTCGCAAAAAGGCCCTTTAACAAACTCGAAAAAATTGTCAAATTGTCAATTGCGGGGATTTAAGCCGCAATCTCTTTCATAAAATCCGGGCACTCAGCCCATCGAGCCATTCTGACTTTAAATAGAACCACGTGGTAAGTTATGTTTAAGGATGGATAGGTAAATATACTCTAAACTCCATGGTTTGCAATGCTCTGTGTTCCAAAATTATTATTATGATTATATTTATTATCCTGCATTGATCAACACTCTGGTTCTCCCAGGACTAGAAACCACTGTGAATAGTACAATAGGTAAACTAATTTATATTATATTATATTATATAACGCTATTGGAACTACTTAAAGACATATTTATATATTATTAATAAGTAGAAAACATACAGTCCAACGCTCTGTACAGTAAAGTTTGCACTGAAACATAAGCAAAAATGGACCCACAACCCAGGACGATGTGGGGAAAAAAAAGTTTTCGGAGGTAATGTGGCCCCACCTAAAATGGCAAGTAAGTGCCAGGAGAGGCCAGGGACAAGAAAAAGATAGCCATTAAAGTCCAAGTATTGCCAGAGAAACAAAACACCTGCCACTGGGAGGATATTGGTGTTGCTGGATTATTTTCAGAGTAATACATTCCTTTTGAGAATTATAGGCGAATAAGTCAATTTTAATATAGCCACTGGAGCTATATTCAGGTGTCTATGTCTTCATTTTCGTCCATAATTACGTGCTATCCATTGTTCTTGTTTGCAACGGCCATCATGTAATGAAGCCTCGACATATGGCATTATACCCAGCAAAATTTAAACACGCCTGTATATTTTCATCTTAAATCACTTGCAATGTGTTTCTATAAGGGAATACTTCAGGCAGCAGCTGAGAGACATTGAACTTCTGCTTCAAACAAACTTAAAATATACTGACCTATTTAGGGTTTTTCGAAACGACTCCTCACATCGAGACTTCAATACAAAATAGAAGTTACTGACAAGCAGTATGGAGGTATTTAGATGCTTTTCAGATTTAAAATGTTAAAATGAACAAACAACTCTGCCTTTAACTCTAAAAAGGAACGGATTACCCCGAAAATAATCCCAACATTTAGTCGTCATAAGGGTGAGTAGAAAATTAGTGAAATTTGAGTGAACCAATACTTTAAGTCTTTCTGGACTATATGTTAGGTAGAACTTTATTGATCCCTCAGGAGGTCTCCTTCGGGAAATAGTTTTTTTTTCCAATTAGCCACAGCAATACAGCAATTATTCATAAAAATAAATAAAAATAAAATAAGAACAAGAACAAAGAGACATAAAGAGAAAGAACAAGATGATACAATCTAAGTCTAAAGATAAAGATAAAGAACATAGATCGAAGAAAAATAACAAAGACAAAGGATACAAAGATAAACATAGAACAGAACATCATGATACTTTTACTCCACTCCTGCCCCTGAACTCAGAATTGTACAATCTAGGTTAGGTTAGGTGAGGTAGAACTTTATTGATCCCTCAGGAGGTCCCCTTTGGGAAATTGTTTTTTTTTTCAAATCATCCACAGCAAATACAGCAATTTTTCATAAAAATAATCAAAGTAAAATAAGAACAAGAACAAAGAGAAATAAAGAGAAAGAACAAGATGATACAATTTAAGTCTAAAGAAAGAGAACATAGATCAAACAAAAATAACAAAGACAAAGGATACAAAGACTAACATAGAACAGAACATCCAGATACTTTTACTCCACTCCTGCCCCCGAACTCAGAAATGTACAATTTAATAGCCTGAGGAATGAATGAGTCCTTGAATCTATTTGTTTTGCACCTGGGAAGGAGCATTCGTGCTCCATCTGCTTCTCTGCTCACTGATGACAGTGTTCAGAGGATGACTGTCATCATCCAGGATGGACAGTAGTTTGTTCAGTGATCTCCTCTTAGCAACTGTCACCAGTGAGTCCAGCTTCATGCCAACCACAACCTTGGACACTCCTCTTGGACACATCCCCACCCCAACACACCACAGCATAAAACTATCAAACATAAAACTATCAAGAGTGATCAATATTTTTTTTTTTTAATTGTATCTACTTCTAGAGTATAGATGTTTTTTTATCTTTCCTCACTGTTCTATGCAGATTACTTGATTGTTTTGGTTCCATAAGTACTACATTGGATTTAACTCACCCAATGTGTTCCAGCCTTGCACTGTTGGTGACGATAAGAGGGCCAAAAAGCAAATGAGTATAAGTGATACTTCTCATAAGGAATCAGGAAAGGTGGTTCTGGCACCGTCCTCCTCTGTGGGTGTTCCAGGCACGTCCACAAGGGGATCAACAATCCGAGAGCTCAGCCAGAAAACCTCTTTTTATCTACAGCAAAAAGGTTTGGTGTTTCTGCCACCTTGTTAGGATGCCTTTTGGACGCCTTTCTGTGTGCTCCAGGAATATCAAGATAGGAGGAGATCATGGGTCAGACCAGGGAAAATGTCTCTGCCTTGGCTTAGGATCCTCCAAAATGTTTGGCGTACAAGGCAAAGGAAGCAATATGATGCTCAGCGATTTGCAATGGAGATTGATGGTTTTCCTGATGACGATTTATTGACTACACAAATTATTAATTTATTGTGTTTGAGAGAGCTAAAGCATCTTAAATCTTCCGGCGAGTTATTTTGTCTGGCCCGTGGCTTGTAAAATAAGTCAAATTATAGTAGATGCCAAATGTATTTGGAGTCCCAATATACTTCTCTTCTGTCTGTCCCTCTGGCTGGTGTCTGTGTGCGGAAAACCAAACTAGAAAAAATCCTGCAGAATTGAGATGAGGTAACAAAAAAGCGTTTTGTAAAACACCAGTGCTAGTTGTTTGGTCCCTTAATACAATTTGGAAGCATTCATAAGTGATTTCATGGTCATTATAGTCTGGCAAAAGCTTTTCCAATGGATTAACATTTATCGTTTCAGGCCACTTGAAATGAGACTTGTCGCAGTTCAGAGCGTTGAAACTCATAAATGAACATTGTGAGGTATGATACAGAGTTCAGTTTTCATGTGCGTGTGTAGTGTTGTGAATCCAATTCCTACTGAAGTTCCTCTCAGGGATATAGCCTAAAGATATAATATTATCTCGTGGGATGTTAACATCGGGAATGAAAGCCATTGTTGGAGTCACAGAGAAATCTTTGTAGACCATGGAAGATCCAAGATATGAAGACAACTAGGCTTGTGATCTGCCGGGGTCGCAGACTCTCTGTATTCTTTGGAAAGACACAATGAATCAGTCATCACCCTCCCTTTGCTCAGTCCAGCCTGTCACTAGCCATGAAGAACTAAATGAGTTATGGGAACATGCGCAAGCACAGATAATGGAAAAGTAATTATTATTGGACAGGAGTGTCACTCTAAATGTATTTTAGGAGCCAGTTAGTGTGTCCTGGAGATATCTATTGTATTTGATATCATTCATACTTAAGAACCTTCACATAAAGCTCGGTTAGATTCTACATTAGTTCATGAAGAATTATCTGCGCACACCATGTCCCTCAGTTTTGTGTCATTCATTTCTTTTATTCACTTAATTTACTTGAGTAGTTTAGTAGGCATTCGGAGCAACTTGATTTCTTAGCAATAGTGTTGAATACAAACACATTTTATCCCACAGACAGGGTTTAAGGACAACTTATCTTAAACAAAAAGACATTCATATGGTTTTAGCTTGAATATTTCCCTGTCTTATATTTCCTGCATTCTTTCAATAAGATTATATATATATATATATAATATTATCGCTCACAGGCAGACTAAGGGTCACTTAAAGCTGAAGTTTGTCAGTTCTGTATGAATGTTTTTTTTAATATAACTTTGTAAAGTACAAAAGGTGAGTACATTTAACAATGAAGTTCTATACTAGAATGAATTTTATCTCTAAATCTGAAATAGTAGATCTGTCTGTCCATCTGTCTCTCTGATCTTAAGGTTCTATAGACTCTTAAATAGCTTGACAAAATAGCTTGAAAATTACCATGTAGACTACTCAGTGAAGGTTTTAAAGAGGGCAGCTGGATCTTTACAGGGCAAGTGGGTAATAGACCCCCATAGACTCCCATGATAATTCAAATAAGAAATTCAATTTCTTATCAAGCATCTATACCAGAGGTCCCCCATGTAACTTTTCCCTTCTCTGATGAGGGACTGTGGTCAGTTTATAACAGGAAAAAATGTGACAATCACAGTGGTGCATAAATGTAAAAGTGTATGTTTTTCAGAAAGCCAGACATAACATATAACCAAATAACCCATACAGTGATCTTCTCTGAAAAAAAAAGAGTCAGGTAATAAATAATAAGACTATTAATGAAATACATAATAACCAAATACTCCTCTTAGGTTTAATAAATAACACTATTTGTGAAATAAATAACTAAATAACCCTCACCAGGTTCTTCACAAGAAAAGGTCAAGAAATAAACAACAACAATATAACACTATTGATTAAATAAATAATAACTTTCTCTCTGTATTCTTCACAGAAAAAAAAACAAAAAAACATGTGATAACACTATAATAATGTAGTCCTTATGTTGATATATATCATGACTTCTACCACTGCATATATATATTTCTTGACCCAGAGACAACACAAGGGATACAAACTACAAACACATTTGTTTTCAGACCCTCGGGTCACCTTGACCTTGAGATAACATAAGGGTTAAACTTCTCTAAAACAAAATATCAAAATGTGTCTATAGTACTATTCAGGGTGCTGGGACAATATTTAATATTTCTATATTTTAATATATATATATATATAATTTAATGTTGATATATTAAATAAATTATATTAAATATATATACACAGTATATATAAATATTAATGCATTTATGACTGTAATTTGAAATAGAGAAGAATGTAAATCACATATTTTCTTGCCAATAAAATTCCAAACTGCACTTCCTGCCTTATGATGTCAAACATCCCTTCTGTTGAACTGAACATCAACTTTAAATCCCCAAGATCCCATGTATCATTTGACTCTAAATCATGTCATTTGCAGGTAAAAGTCCGCAGTTAATCATCCTCCGCCATCCGCCGTGCCCCGTGTACCCTCCCCAAAATGTCATTAGGATCCAAACACATCAGGGATTATTAACCTGACCCCGGGAACAAGGTCAACAACACCGGCAGAAGGCGACGGAGCAAGTTAAACTTAACTTCCACTTCATCCCAAAGGCTCTGGAAATACTTAGGAGATAGAAGAGGCAGGCTCTGTTGAAAGCTCCCCCGCCGGCATGCAAAGCTTTACTTTTGATGTTAATTCCTTGAAAGCTGTTTCTTTAGCTGGGGATTAGTGCATGGAGAGCCAGGCTTACCATGCTCTGGCTAATAAAGATGAAACATCTAACCCAGGTACTTGTACATGCACTCGCCTAGGAACGGAGTCTGTAAAGTTGCTTTAATTATAGGCGATCGCTTCCAGCATTTAGGGAATGAAAAGGAAATGAAAAGATGACATTTGTGCTTTGATAACGCAGCTGGATAATGAAGATCCTCTGTGTTTTCTTAAAAAATAATGAGAAAATACATCCCCAAAAAAAAACCCGGTGTTCTCCGATTGGGCCGCAAGTCTCAAACGGCAAAAAACAGGGCCTGACAATTATGAAGTGTGTCCATTACCGCGGCTGATTAGCCTTCATGTCTGTTCTGGCTTGAGTGACTGTTGCAGCTAATGATTCCGTGGCAGCATGCGACGGAAAAGCGACACCACAATTCATCTGCGCGAGCCCCAAATCTCCATGATTAATAGGTGTTTCGCCAGAACATTCACCCCTTTGAATATTTGAAGCCGCACTCCCCCCCGCCCCCATCACTGGATCCTCTGCTGCGACCGTTAAAGAAGTAGATTAATCAACCCAATCACTGCATCCGCCCCGCTTTCAAGCACAATAAAAAGCTTACCTTTCATCACTCGGCTGATTCTCCTCGTAATGGATTCCCGGGATGATTAATTCCGGTAACCTTTATTTGCCCAAAGTAAAGGTGTTACTCACGTCCCAGTGTACATATTGAGTTGAAGACAATATGTGCTAATAAGCTTAATAACAGACAAAGCTGACACAATCACGGCGCTGCGGGGAATTTCAGACAGCCTCCAAACAAATCCTACTTAAGCGAATTCAGTGTCAGAACGACCACAAAGCAGAATGTCTCAATCAGCACAACCCTTTATTCAGGGTTCTACTTAATTATATACCATTGAATTTAAGTGTTTTAGGTATTCTAAAAGCAATTTCAATGTATGTTGTATTGGTTATAACAGTCTGAAATGGTTTTTTTTAATTAGAAAAAGACCAGATTTTCTTCAAACTAACATTAGCCTTTACTTAGGACTTGTCAAGAAGCTTTTTTTTAATTAAATTTACTAAAAAATAAGCCTTTAAACTAGCAGAAAATGAGTAGGACATACTCTATATGTGACCATCTTCACCCTTGTGTTATCTCTGGGTCAGGGTGACCCGGTAGCCGGAAAAACAAATGGCCTAGAGACAACACAAGGGATAATATAACACATTTGTTTGTTCCGCTATTTTCTTGTTTTTAACTTAAATGTTTTAATGAACAAAACAAAGAAATTAGTTGGATTGATTTTTTTTATTCCGTAGAAACAATGTTTAACACATTCATAAAGAGTTGAAATAGTCGGATTTGAAGTAAATATTTGTCAATTTTTACCATTTCTTGCATTTTTCTTTCTCATTTTTTTTTCTAGGTGAGCAATTTCATTTAGTAAATTCCAGAAATTATATTCGTTATTTTTTTTTGTGTTGGTGTTAAATCCTTGTACGTGTTGTTTGGAAGTTATAGCCTAGTATCTTAACTATTTTTGAATGTCCTTCCACCCAGAATGAGGTTATGGACACGGAAATTGGAACGGTCAACATCAATCACACCAAATGTTTGCCAGCAAGGTTTGGATACAGTCAACTGAAATAATTTTCTTTTTTGTATATAATAAGAGATGGGATTATTTTTCCTTCAATGTGTTCTCTACAGGCACAAGAGAATGCAGTTATTTCTTCAATTCAGCATTCAGGTATTTTCAATATGTTTTCTTGCAGATGTTTTATTTTTCATGTTTATATCTGAAGGTCGCAGGGTGAAAAACTGTCCAAAAGAGCAGTAAAAGTTGGGATACTGTTTATAAAAGAAGTATAGGATATACATGCGCAATCAAAAAAGCTAAAAGCTAAAATACTAAAACTTTTTGTTACATATCTAATAAAGATTTTACAAATACAATGATAGAGTTGCATTTATTACAATATGCAGTAAAACTAGTTTCAGTCTTTAACAAATCTATATTCGCAAAGTGTATTTTTTCAGCTGGATTGTCCCACTAGTTTTGTAAATGGATTTAATTGAATAGAAGAAAATAGCAAAAAATCCATTGCTATGAATTGCATCATATCAAATTTGCACTTTCTCTGAGCTGGGAAAACAAAAGAAGAATTACATTACTTGGTGTCATCAGATACAGTTGAATACGGAGGCTTCTCTTAAACGGTGGGGATAACTGCGCTTCTGTTACAGAGAAGTGTCATCAGCCAATAAGCTCAATGAAAAGTTCCTTATTTTTGTAGTTTCTTTCAGGTACTTAAGTTAAAAATGTATCTGAGTAGGTCGGATTGACCTTATTTAAACCGCTGATAAATACACAAGTTCAAGCCACAACAGATGGTGCGATTCAAAATCTTCAAATGCTGTTAATTGATTTTTTTTTTTTTTTTTTTTTCAATCTGCGCCTTTCCAAGACACCTCCATAAAACACATTTCTCACCACCAGAAACAGACTTGTCAAGTTATCGGGAACAGCTCAAAGTGAGAAAAGACTGATTGATTTCCGTCTCCGGTAGAGACAGGTATGAGCTTACATTTTTATGTGGATTGTTTCGACCCAAGTGATCCCGAAATGTTCACTCAATAGAGTCGAAGGTTAGGATATCTTATTTTTCTTGTAAAGTATCCAGAAGCAACATGATTACGTAGATGTTTTAAAGGGTGTGGTAAAGTCTGCAAGGGAACCGTGTGACTTGAAGTTCTACTATCAGTTGGGTACACACTTGGGAAATAACCTAGTACTATATTATCATGGATGATCAATAATATTCCTCTAATACACTAAATATATTGTTGATTTTTCAAAAATTACCAATGAAAAGAAACAACAAAATCATTCATTATATATAATATATCTATCCATCCATCCATCCATCAATCTATCCTTCTATCCTTCTATCGATCCATCTATCTATCCATCCATCTATGTTAAAATCCAAAAATCTTGGGAGTTGGAGAATAATTGGTTCGCATCAATGCAAATATATAAGATGCGGCTGAATGGTTAGATTCAAGGTACATTGATTTAATCCAGATTAAAGTCACGATGCATCGGGTCTAGCCTTTTTTTTATCTGCAGATACAATAGTTTAGATGTTGTTTTTAAGAGGCAACCAAAAAGTTTTTAGTGGGTTTAAGTGATTCGCAATGAATCATATCACTGGCAGTGTAGAAATAATTGGTATAGATATATACATCCCTACTAAATACTTAACCTTGTATAGAAACACAGTGTATATTTATTTCTTTGTCATATATGGGATGTCATTTTCAATTTTAAGTAATTATTATGGGTCAACAGATACTGTTTTAAGTCTCTTTTCTTTGGTATTGGTTCAATAAGCCTGATTAAATTTCTCTGCCCGTTGCTCACTATGATACAAATATACACTCTTGAATTACCCAGAATAGACACAATGGATTTAAATATGTTGTCTCAGTACAGACTGAAATATTGTTGTAGATGCTTACACAAGCTCTTGACATGAGCAAAGTGCACCGCTAAAATATACAAGTATTTTATTATGTCAAGCTAAAAAAATACATTTGAATTAAATCAAGTAGTCTAATATTGCTTGAGTCAAATGGCCCTTTGTTTAAACTAGCATCATAAGAAAAATTTAAATAAATAAACAACACAAAACACTATCCTATATTACTTTATTGTTACCTTATAATCTCAAGAATATTGTGTTTCCAGTTCATCTAAACAAACACTTTCTGTTCTTAACAAGTTTATTTTTTTAAGATTTCCATTAACTGTTTTCTGTAAACTGTATTTGTCCCACGCTATTGAATGCACCGTAGCTTTTAATAAGTTATTTAACACATCACAATCGCCCCTATCAACCCAGATGCATAGAACGATAGCGTTTTGACATAAGATGTAAAACAATTTCCCAACTATTTAATTGCTGGGATCTATTTTTCCTTAATCAACTATAGTCTTATTTCAACTGTATAGTGTCTTGAGATAACTTTGTTATGATAAGACACTTTAAATAAAATTGAATTGAATTGAATTGAATTAGTTTCTGGTCAATGTTAATGATTTTTAGCATAGTTTTGATTTTGCAATCTATTTTTAGTCTCGTTTTTTATTCGTCGCCACCATCTTTTATGTTACGACCTTCTATAACGGAGGGTCTGCAAGAAGCTGGGAGAGAACTAATGGCTCACAGGACAGTAGTCACCAAAAGACACATCGCACAAGTAACCTCTTAAATACCATCCGGACACTCCATCTTCCTGACTATAACTTCCAAATAAGGTTCCAGGAAAAACGAGACATTGGGTGCCTTTTTGCTTCTTGCAGTGCAGAGAGATTGTACG